>NW_028263372.1:21523857-21824311 GCF_051168715.1 Poecilia mexicana
TGCTAAGCCTTGGATGAATAAATTGCAAACTCCTAAGTAATATCTGCAACAATAAATCAACAAACCTCAAGTTAAAGTATGTGAAAACACACAGCCTGGATCAGAAATCGGTGAGACTGTAAAATAAGGTGATTTGTGCTTGTAAAACTAAAACATGCCGTTTGAAAATGAATTACACGGTAGATTTTCCTGACCAAAGAGGGTTTTCCCTCAAGTATTCACAAGGAATGTGGATCTCAAATGCTTTATTTATTGTTCTCCAGTTTTAGTTTTATGATATCATCTGCGACAATAACGGCCAGAGAGGAAATAGGAATAATAGGAAGATAAGAGAAAAGCCACAGGCAAATCCCCACTGGGTTTTTTCATATCAGAACACTGGACCCGTTTCACTGCAAACAAAACGTCCCACACCACCCACACACCTTGTGGTTGCCTCTTCCTGCTCCTCGCTACATATCAGATGGTGTTCCAGGCTGAAACATCATTTTGTTTTCCTGCCGCTGTCTCCAAAAAACCCGTAATAGATATTCATTCTGTGTGTTTGCAGAACTCATGTTTCATGCAGCTGGCCAACTGCTGCATTCCTTGTTTGGAGCTAAGCAGCTTCTTTAAGATATTTAATGGCTCGGGCTGATTTACCGATCTGGCTGCAGGCCTATCTCTCTTAGTAAACCCTGGATCTGTTCTCTCCGCCAGGTTGGCAAGCTGATCCAAGAGGCGGCGGGGAAGAGTAACCTGAAGAGAATAACGCTGGAGCTGGGAGGGAAGAATCCCAACATCATTTTTGCAGATGCAGATTGTGAGTTACAAAGTAATCAGAGATATTCCACCAGGAGTTTATGCAATAAGTCTGAAAACTTATAAAACTTTGGATACATATATGAATTGGTGAACACACGTGTGTATTGTGTTATTCTCACAGCGCCACCCAGTGGTATTAAGAGTGGTCATGTTTGTCACATAGATGCACCCCTTCTGACCTATTGACCTCAGTTTGACTCCATCTTCTGGATTAAATAGATCTGTTTACATGTATAAGTGTGCTTCACTCTTATTAGGTTTTGGAAAATCAACTTTTTCCTTAAATATAATGTGACACAGAGCGCTATTTTTCTCCCTAAGCCACTCCTCAAAATGGGAAAAATAGAAAACATGCAATTCAAGTAAGATGAGGCGAAAATAAAAAGTTTAAAACAACCAGAACTGTGACAAGAAAATCACCGAATGCTTTAAATGTGTAAAATGTTGTTGCTGAAGTTTGTGTAGTCTTATCAAGGGTATTAATAGTGTAACCCTTCTTCATTCATCTCAGGTGCAGTAGGTTGACCAGTAGGTTGACTTCACGACATTCAGTTTTCTCTCCATTTACTCTAAAAAAAGAGGAAATCAAGTTGGTGGTTAACATCAGTCCAGCAGCTTCTGTCCCATTACATTAAATAAAATATAATAAATAACCCAGAACAAACCACAAAGCAATATCTCCCAATGAACAGTTAGCAGCAGTTAGCATTTGTAGCTAAACTGGGCAACATTAACAATGATAATATTTAGAAACAAAACACAAAACATAACAAATTTTCTCAGATTTCATCTGTGAAATTTGTACACTATCAAATTTATCCAACGTATATTTTAAAATATAATACTTATAAAGAAAACACAGAGCTCATTCTGATACATACCACAGTTACCAATGGCAACAGAAAAAGGGGGAGGAGCTGTCAGTTACCGGTTACTATGGTAACCACCAACTGCCAAGTGCAGCGCACAGAACTTAAAACACCAATAAATATCTGGAGAAACAACTTGTTGGCTAAACAAAATAAATTCAAATAAATACATTCTGACAAACTTTAAATGTATAATATTGTTAAAATAAAACCCTGTTTCAATAGTACAAAGCTTTAAAGACAGCAGTACTAATGGTAGCTGAAAACAATAATTTCTCCCTCCGTTTTACTAAAATATATTCTTTCTAAAAACTTTGTATACATTTTTTACATGTTAGGTAAAATGATTCATGGAGACACATCGAAATAATAAACATTAATTTATCATATTAATCTCAGGGTTTTTATTTCTGAACTGTTGCATTGCACCTTCCTAAAAAAGTGAATGAACCAGGTGAGAGTTTACACTTCTTACATCCCCAAAACAGCAACAATGCACAACTTATCAACAAGTTACACTGACTGTTTTAAAGATAATAATGAAATAGCTTCCAACGCTCTTAGTCAAACGTGTGCAACTTTTCCTCATATGATGTAATAAGTCTTGTAATGCATGTGAAATGAAAAGGAACATATGAAACTTCATCTTCCATAAATCTCCATGACAGCGAACAAACACCGATTTGTTTTCTATTCATGTAAAGAAGCAGATTTGTCTCTGTCTGAATTTTATTCAATTAAAAGACCATACCTCAAAGCTTTAAAGCCTTTTGGTGCTTTGAAAAGTTCTGGTTGGATGAGTTTCGTATAACCTTAAGGTGCCCGACCATACTGGGGGCTCAGACTGTTTTCAAATGCTTTCAACAGGCGTAAGAGGGGTTGGTTGGGGCCTGTAAATCAGGAGAATGGACCCTGACTCAGTCGGGTGCTTCATAAATCACCGGGGTCCATTAACCCTTTCTGGTGAAGAGCGGGATCCATCCTGCTGGTGTCAGATTGGCTTCACCAAAGATGTCTTTCTCACATCATTTCTTGCAAACACTGAGCTTGAACCATAGAAAAACATTTCATGCTGAAGGGTTTTCTTCCACGGAATAAGTACTCTAATCTCTGTATTGATTAAGCTCTTTTTGTTCACAGTGGATGTTGCGGTTGAACAAGCCCACCAGGGCGTGTTCTTCAACGCGGGCCAGTGCTGCACAGCGGGTTCCCGCATATTTGTGGAGGACTCCATTCATGACGAGTTTGTCCGAAGGAGCGTGGAACGAGCCAAGAGGAGGACAGTGGGCAGCCCCTTCGACCCCACGACTGAGCAGGGTCCGCAGGTGAGACGACTTCGCTTTTAGTTTCCACCTTCCTGTTTTTTTTGTGTTTTTTTTAATAAATAATCTAAATTATTCTGTTCTTCATGTCCTAATCCATGCTTGTCCTTTACCTCCACAGATCAGTCGGGAGCATCAGAACCGTGTGCTGGAGTTCATCCAGAGCGGCGTCAGTGAAGGAGCCAAGCTGGAGTGTGGAGGCAAAGCTCTGGGCCTGAAAGGTTTCTTCATCGAGCCCACCGTGTTCTCCAACGTGACGGACGACATGCGCATCGCCAGAGAGGAGGTACAGGAAGCCTGCATCTTAATTCAACATTATTCAGTGAAACTGTGTGGAAGAAATGTTATTTCTACCTAAACAAGAGCACAAAACTTCAAACTATACAACCCGTTTTTTCATTACTTGTTCAAAAAGATTATTCATTCATAATAATCTATTATTATTATTTCATATTCATAGCGAATAGTGATGAATGCTACGCCATGGCTTTAAGTTTGTTTCATTTCAAAAAAGTACATTTGAAAAAAAAGTACATACAGTCAAAAAAAATAATAATTCACACAATTTTTCCAACATATGATTAAATTAATCAATAAATCAGTCAGGTTTATTTGTATAGCACATTTCAGCAACAAGTCATGTCTAAGTGCTTTCCGTCACAAAATCATGAAAACTTCATAAACTCATCATACAGTCAACAGTTATGAAAACCAGCGACGTTTTGTCATGTGCCTCCGTTAAAATAATCAAAACACATCAAATACGATGGTCAATTTATGTTTCAAAAGCAACAGGTGGGTTTTTAGTCCAGACTTAAGGGAACTCTGTGTTTTGCTGTTTCCTGGAAGTTTGTTCCAGATTTGTGGTGCATAGAAGCTGAATGCTGCTTCTCCATGTTTGGTTCTGCTTCTGGGGTGCAGAGCAGAACCAGAACCAGGCTTGTTTGTGAAACTTGAAGTAAAACTTAAATCGCAGGAATGATGAGACGAACAATTCCCACTGTTTTCAAATCATACTTTTTAAAACCTCTTCATACTACGACACCAATAATCTGAATGTCATTCAGCAATAAAAAAGTCAGTCAGTATCTATGAAATCTAACAGAACAGACAATAAAATGCAGAAATGAAAGTTAATAACATGAAAATAAAGAGTGAGACACAGTCCATACAAAGCAGAAACGCACAACCAAATAATATGTGTCCATTCTGAATCCTGATTTCTTATTTCTGCAGATTTTTGGGCCAGTCCAGCAGATTATGAAGTTCAAAACGATTGAAGAAGTGATTGAAAGAGCCAACAACTCAGACTACGGTTTGGTTGCTGCTGTTTTCACCAGCGACATCAACAAAGCCATGACCATAACCGCTGCCCTGCAGGCCGGCACGGTGTGGTGAGTTCAGTTTCCTGTAACAAGCTTCATTTTTCATGTGGGAAATATTAAACATTTCAGCCGTCCAGAGCCCGTAAGCTGACACCACACTATCTCAACTATTATTACACATGCTACAACCAGCTTCTCTTGTGTGTTTCCCCCCCTCTCTCACACACACACACACACACACACACACACACACACACACACACACACACACACACACACACACACACACACACACACACACACACACACACACACACACACAACTCCCAGAAATGTGAGATGAAATTTGTGAGAACAGGATTCGGTGCAGTCCGGTGTGTATGCGGGAATAGCACAACCACTCGTTGAGTTCGCTCAGAGTTGTTTGGTTTCATTTGTAATTACCTTCAGATGGTTATGAGTAAGAGCAGGAGTGGAGCTAACACGCAGCATCTGCCAGAAACATTTCGCTGCCTGTACCACAGCGGTCTGGTAGCTAAACAAACGTTTATATTGCAGCTTTGTCCTTCAGTTTTCATGTGTCACAATTACACACCCACCACCATCCACCATCACACAAACAAGGCGTAATTTGTCAAAATCTTCCCAAAACAAAACTCACAAGAGCATCTTTTTAAAGAAAACACTTCTCGAGCTTTATTTCTGTGCATTATTTTCCCACAAACTCGGCTCTTCTCCATTTAAACTGACCACAGTCGTCTTCATCCCGTTTCTTTTTAGCAGTTTTTTCCCAGCCAGCTGTAATTAAACTCACTCACGCAGCGAGCCAGAATTATCTGATGGGGTTCAGCAGGTTATGAAAACAACCTGCAGTGATGACGGTGGTATATTCTTGATCTGTCCTCCTTAATGCAGCTTACACTGTCCTCAACTTTGAAGCAAACCACAGGAGTCAAATGCATCAGACTGATCAATGCTTTGTGTATTTCCCAGGATAAACTGCTTCAATGCTCTGAGCACACAGTGTCCGTTCGGCGGATACAAGATGTCTGGCAATGGACGTGAATTGTGAGTACGGTTTGGTTTTCTGCCCTCTACATATACACAACTTAACCGCAATATCACTAATAATGACTTCATGTTTCAAAACAACATTTATTAAGCTCAAATAAATCTGTTTTAAAAGGATATTGCAATGTTTCTTTCTTTATGCGTCTCTTGCGACGTACAGTTGAAACCAGATGTTCACGTCCAGTTTGCAATAGACGCACAACCTGCTATTTCTCACAGTCAAATATTAAATCTGACTAAAAGTTTCCTCTCTTAAAATGACTAAAATAGGTCTTTACAGTTTTTTGTTATCTCTTTCTTAAAATATGCTGAATAATAATGTTAGTGTAAAAACTGCAAAAACTCTTACCAAGTAATTTTGTTCCAGTTTTTAGTGTAATCTTAGTACATTTGAAATAAGACAAAACTAATGAGCTTGTCTCTTAATATTGAATTTCTTATTAAAGCTAGATGATCTGCCAGTTTAACTGGTATTTTTCATCAACGTTAATACATTATTGGTTTAAAACAATGTCCTGTATCTTGCTGAGAAGTTACTTCTAAGTTAGTTTTGTCTTATTTTAAGGGTATGAAGATATTTGCACTAAAAACTAGAACAAAAATACTTGGTAAGATTTTGTGTTTTTGCAGTTTAAGCTTGTTCAGGGTTAATTCACAATATTTGAGTTCATCAGAGGATGAATGTGGATGAATTTTAAGAAATCTTAAATGTCTTAAAGCATTATGTTGTATGTCTTTTTTTCTGCAGGAGGAATTGGTGCACTTTATAAAACAGATTTCATTATAAGGAAAGAGGATTGTAAAGACATTAAAGCTGAATTGCAAAGTATGAGACAGGAAAATAAAGTCTGGGCACGAAATTTGTTACAAACTGAGTTAAAACCCTGGAAATATTTTGGGCAGAGATAAAAATGAACATGTGAACAAGAAGGGCTTTCAAGTCTGACTCAGTTACAGCATTTCTGCCAGGAGGAACAGGCAAATTATTCCATCAAATTATTGTGTCGTGCAGTTCAAACATGTATTTTTGTCTAGTTTCTAGAGTATTATCTTATCACACTTGAAATAAGACAAAACTAACTTACAAGTACCTTTTCAACAAGATACAGGAGCTTGTTTTAAGCAAATAATTCCTTTATATTGACGAAAAGAACAAGTTCCTTATACATTTAGCAAGACAATCTCCTCATGTTACACATGAAATGATTTTTTTAACGGTTTTCTGGCTCTAGTGACCTTTATTTGAAAGTACTACCACATGAAAGTAGGTAATGAGAGAGAGGAAAGACATGCAGCAAAGGTCACCAGGCCAGGAATCGAACCTGCGACTAAGGCCTCCTTATGTGGGTTGTCTTAACCCCTTCACCACCCTTATGTGGAATAATTTGCTATTAATCTCAAGGGATTATTTCCTGAAAACAAGCTCCTAAATCTTGCTGATAAGTTACTTTGGAGTAGTTTTGTCTTATGTCAAGAGTATTAAGATATTTGTACTAGAAAATAGATAAAAAATACTTGGTAAGATTGTCTGTTTGTGCAGTGAGGGCAGCAAACAGGTCATGTATGCAAACTTCTGAATTTAAAGACAGAAAAATATTGTTAAAAAAATGTATATTGTCCTGGAATTTAGCAACCAGAGATAATTTTGGTTATCCTAACTAACCAAAAACAGAAAAATAATTGCACCACTTAATGGCAGAGCGGGATGATAGAAGGTTATGTGTGTGAACATCTGGTTTCAGTGTGTGTATTATCTGATCAGAGCTGCTTCCTGTTTCAGGGGAGAAAGTGGCCTGAGGGAGTACACAGAGCAGAAGACCATCACAATAAAGATGGCCTCCAAAAACTCTTAAAGGCAGACACGCATCTTCCTCTCCATCGTCATCCTCACACTGTCCACAGCAGCAGACCACACCGGCCGTCCAAACTAGCTCTCTCCATGGTTAAACTCAGCCTCCACTCTCTCTCCACCCACATTAACTCGACCTGGCGGCCCCTCACCCCGCCGTCTATCTTCAGGTCTCCACTGGCAACCACTGACCCCGCACTGTTTACCTCCTCCTCCACTAACAACACTAAAGCACTCACAGAGATGATATGGGAGGATGCTCCGACCGCGCCGTCCAACGCCGCCGCTCCCCGCTGCCCCTCTCCAGATGCTGGAAGCTCAGAGACTCGGTCGCTGCACTTGCAATAAGCCCTTTACTAGCTACTTGTCGCGTGCTGGGAGTTTCCTTTCTGCTGTGCGACATGATTGTCAAAACCTCATTCTTCCTCGTCTTGGTTAGGATTTACCGGCGCGCGCCGGCTCGTTCCGAGACCACTGATGTTTCCGTCAGCCTCACACGTGAACGGATGAAATGTTGATTCAGAATTTAAATTGACTCCTAATTGTCTTTGTTTATATATTAGCTCATATGACCTAACACTGTATGTAAACCTTTGACTGACGTAAAGTTGTTAAACTCTTAAAAAGCATTTTACACTCACTTGTTTTAAAAAAAAAAGAACGAAAAAAAGCGGTGTAGGTGTATTTTAAACTTTTGTAACTATCATTGATGTCCATGTATGTTTATGTTTATACAATCGTATGCTATAAAATTATAAAATGACTGTAGTTATGTTCTTTTGCAGTAAATCATTTTTCTTTTGCTGTAAAAACTTTTGAGTGTTTTTTTAGAGCTTTGTGTCTCAGGAGGTCTTGCTGTCTTTAATCTTATCGATTTCTTTATCATTAAACTAATCTGCCTGACGAACCTTTAACAAACTAAAGTGCTGCAAACAATTACTTAAACCCCGACAAATTTCTTCTGTGTTCTGTTTTTCTCACACTTTTGGACAAAAATATAATAAAACTACAATGATAACTTGTATATTATGGGAATAAATAACGTCCAAACCGACCTGACCGTATGTGAAAAATCTATTTCCCTCATTGCTAAATTATGGAATAAATCAAAGCGTGTAGTAATCAGGTTACTGATTGCAGTAAATCGTTTTGAGTGTTTTTAATACAGAATTAATCTCTGAAGTGATTCTGATTTTTGTTCTCCTAACTGCAGACATTTACGTAATAATATCTATCAGATTAACTGCAGGGTTTGTTTTTAGTCCATCCATGGAAATAACAGACGTCTCCCAACTAATACGAAGAAACTAAACAAGAGGAATCATTTTTTAAATTGCCTTTTTTAACATGTTGGAAATGATTTAAATCCTTCTCAATAAATGAAAACTGATGGTAAGTTTATGTGCGTCTCCTCCAGTAGTTTTGACCTTTTTTTCCAAATCATCTCTAATCTTTATCTCCCTTCATCTGGAGGTTTGTGGGTGTTTTTAGGGCCGACTGTATATTTACAAGACTTTCAGCTCATTAAGGAAATTAAATATTGTGCAAATATCGACTCTAATAGTTAGTACTGGAGTGCATTGTGTCAGTAAATCAAAATAGTAATTGAAGCTCTATTTTACAGTTCTTATTGCATTTTACCTGCCTTGCTTTACAACGTTGCCACTTCCTACATGTAAAACTAAAATGCAAAACATGATTTCAAACAATATCAGGCTGAGATTGGTTTGTTAAATTCACTGCTTTGAAATGAACGTTAAAGATTTCCATCCTTGGAAGACGTATGCAAAGCAGCCGCAGTGCAGGGCATGCTGACGCAAAGTGTAAACTTTCCACGGTTTAATAAAATAAACATAGAATATATGCAAATAATAATCACAAGTGAGTTGTATGCAGCTCACACAACTCACTTGTATGCTAAATATGCTATTTTTTAATATTCTAAACTATAAAAAAGTCCTAAACTTTCAAATTCAGTTACATGTGTTGCTTGAAGGCTTTTTTAAACCATAGTTTTCATTTGAATTGAAAGTAATATCTTAATTTCTCAAAAAAAGCAAATTCTAAAAATAAAGGCAAAGAAATACAGTAATACAATGTATAATTTGCATGTTTTCCAAATCATCTGTTTGTTAACGAGGAGATAAAAGATATGTAAGAATTTCTTCAGTGATAACATCCAATGAATTATCTTTAACACACAGATGAATAACATATAAACATAATAATCTCACTTATGGTGTCAAAACAGCAGAACATTCAGTTTCAGTGTGTCTGTGTTGCTGACGCTGTTGCAAAGATTTCTGATTAAAAGCAATAAAAGAGGAAGAAAATAAAGGTCATGGAGAAAAGTTGAACTTTTACCAAACCTACAGCAGATTTTACACATCCAGTCGTCGTGGTTGACCGAGGTCATGACCTTTGAAACAGCAAAGGGCGTTAAATGTAACCTTAAAGGCGACAAGTTGCCAAATATTTAATGTCCAGTTGAGTTGGCCTCATTTCATGCTTTCTAAAGAGGAACTGAGGAAGTGAAAGTGATTACACAGTGTAACATGAAATAAAAGTTTATCCTGCTTTGATACACGCAGACAATATGGGGAAAATAGTTGGTAATATTGTTTGTCCTTTTAAATCTTAATTTAAAAAAGTAACAGATAAATAAATAAACAAAATACACTGCTCAAAAAAATAAAGGGAACACTCAAATAACACATCCCAGATCTGAATGAATGAAATATTCTCATTGAATACTTTGTTCTGTACAAAGTTGAATGTGCCGACAACTAAATCACACAAAAATCATCAATGGAAATCAAATTTATTAACCAATGGAGGCCTGGATTTGGAGCCACACACAAAATTAAAGTGAAATGTTCCCTTTATTTTTTTGAGCAGTATATTACAGTGCTTTAAAGTCGAAATGTTTTATTTTTCAGTGGGCCTTATCCTCTTCTTTAGAAAATTATTTAATTTTTCATTTAGACATTTTTTGAGCTCTTCCACTTTAGCGTTACATAGGATTTACCTCTGGACAAAACTGCAAAACGTTACTTTAACCCAATAAAAAAATAACTGATTTTCTGCTGCAGCAGACTCAGCGCACGAAAACCGTCTGTTGTCGAATAACTTGTTGAATTATCTGTTTGCTTTTTCCCACAGCTCCTCTCTTGGCTGGTATCTGCAGCCTTTGGAAAGTGAAAATGAAAAAGTGACCAGATTATTGGGTCACTTTATTAACACAACAGGGAATACCAGCAGAAGCTCACTCACAGGTTAAAAGCAAATGAAAGTTTAGATACGACCATCGTTTGTGTCCGTTTTTATCAATTGGGGGTTTATATGAAGCTGTTTAATTAATTTTTGATTAGTGATTAGCTCATTATTTCTCCTAAAATCTTGTTTGAGGTGTGAAGTATTGGTTCTCAAAATAATTCAACCTTGAATTCCGATTCAATATAAAACTGATGGCTTTATAAACATTGAATAGAGAGAGTAGAAAAAACTTACAAGATATAAAACCAAACATGGAGAAACAACATTTAGTTTTATCAGAACAAGAATCCAGAGAAACCCCTACTAGCTTACAAATGACATATTTCTTATTTTTATTAAACAATATGTAGTTTTATACTTTTACTTTTCTATTAGTTTATCCAGAGAAACTCCTATTAGTTTATTAAATGTGGAGTATTTTTTGTTTTTCTTTTGCTTTCTCTTGTTATTTTGATTGTATTTCCTCTAATTCATGTAAAACTCTTTGAATTTCCTTGTTGCTGTACAAATAAAATTACCTTATCTTACCTGAATTATTTTAAAGTGTCGCATAGCAATGCAAATTCTGCTTTTTATTTTATTTTTCAACATGTATTGATTGTTCCATCAGTGAACTATCAATGGCAAAAGTCATTTTTTAAGTATTTTGAGGAAAACTAAATGATATTAAATGTTGGAGCTTCTATTCAGATAAAAATATATCAGATTTAATTTACTTTTAGTAAGAAGAACCCTTTGAGAAGCTCTATTTTTTAGTGTGAGCTGGCCTAACCCCGGAGTCAGGGACATGAGCTTGTTAAAAAGACCACACACTGTCGGGGACGTTCACCCTTTGTCCAGATGCTCACTTATCCTTCCAAAACTTTATGGATTAATATTCCAGAAAGGCCGTGCTGGTTTCCCTTTCATCGGCTCTCTCAGGATATTTTCTCACATGACTCACCAAACACCCAGGAACGTCTGCCAGGCTCTGTACAGCATTTGTTAAAAAGGAGCACTTCCTTTTTCGCTCTGTGATTCCTATGGAGAAAGAATCATCATAAACACAGACAGTGGTAATTTAACAGCTCAGCAGCGTAGTAGCGCTGCTCATGTTTGAGGGATCTGAGTCTTCTCACTGAGACGACGTTGTGCAAACAGTCTCTGTTCGTGCTTCTCATTCCAGGGTAGTGAGAGTCAGACGCTCCTCCTCGCAGTGATGCTATTCTGAGTCAATGTCTCCGTAAAAATGAAGATGGCATGTCTGCTAAACATTACCGAAAATAGCTGCTACCTTTATCTTTGTCTTGGAAGTGTGTTTATGTGCTGTATGTGCAAAAGCATGAAGAGCTCGTTTTAACAGCGGAAGAAAAAGGTTAAACGGAAAGCTATCAAAAGGATCGTTGTGGGGTAACCAGAGGAAATGTATTACTCATTTTAATTAGGTTAAGTCTTCATAGAGCTGCTCCAAAAACACGCAGGTTGGTTGAGGTAAATTTCAGTGTGTACAGGCTTACAGATCACAGTGGTTATTCATTTCCAAGTTAAGAAATATGCTTAAAAACATAAAAGAAACTGAGGACAAAGCAGCCAAAAAGTTGACAAATAAAAATGACAATAAGTTGTTGTGAAGACTTAAAGCACAAATGTGAAGATTTATTTGGTGATTTGTCTAGAGAAGAGGAGGCGGTTAATTGAAATGCTGTAAAACATCAGCAGTTTGGAGATCTAACAGCTCGGCACCCTGCTGAGAAACATAAAATCATCTGTATTCTCACAACGTTTTCCAACAAAGACGATCTGTAGGGAAAGTAGGAGTCATAGCTCCACCTGTTTCCTGGTTCCTATAAGCTGCTACTCATCAATTCAGTGGATTACGAGAATAAAGATATTTTTTGTCAACAAAACTATTCTGGTGGTGCAGAATCTGACTTTGGCCTCAAAACTCTCACTTTGTGTGAAAATTTACTTTTTGTTTTTGAAAGGGAAAGGTTGAGCTTGTATTTAAGGACGTAGGTTTTTCTATTCTGAAATGTTCTATTTAAAATCAGCTATGGGTTATTTCAATTGATTAAGTTCTGATCTACCCATAGGAATCCCACAAAATACATAAAAATGACCTTAAACCTTTGCCTGACTTCCTGCCTACATTATAACTCCATCATGGCGATAAGATTGCCATATGATATAATTTCTAGAATGCACCTCACCTGCATCCTAAAGAAAGCATCACCAGATCTTTGGCTTGATATGTGGTTATGGGGATTCATGGTTTGATTATTACTGCTATAATGTCAGAGAAAACATATTTGACAGCCACAAAGAATGTGGTTGATGACTGAAGGAAGGTTTTCAAACTTTCTAACTCTGTTAGACAGGATGTGTGTCTCATAAACAGCAATTTGTCTTCATGTAGTTTTAAGCAGTCAGTAATAGCTTTGGTATTTATGGTAGTACATCCATGTTTTTGACATAAAAAACTGTAGTACTCACTTCATCTGAATGGGATTAATTGAGTCTTTTTAGGAAGAAAGAACGTTACATTATCTTTCAGCTTTTTGCAGCTGCTGCTTCACGTTTTGGTTTGCTGTGGGAGAAGCATGCCTTTAAAAATCTAATTTTCCTTTAGACACTTTGATAATGCACTGACTACCACAGCTGTCCATCCCAAACCATCATGAGAACCATTATGGTGCATCATGATAACCATTTGAAAGCTTTGAGGTCATTTCTTCAACGCCAGCCCTGACTGCTTGCCTTGGGACGGCTGTCCTCAGACTCCTCTGCATATATTTAAGAGAATGTGCAGACAATTTGTTCCAGATTTTCTAAACTGTTGTAATTCACACGTATACTTCAAAGCTGATTTAGTGCTCGGGATGCACTCTCACAGCTGGAAACGTGAGGGAAGGCATGCATCGTAAGATTAGGAGGCAAGACTAGATCTGGTGCTTTACATACTGAAGAGAAATGCTGCATGCATCCCAATGCACAAGATAAGTATAGTATAGTATAGCATACCATAGCATAGTGTGGCACAGCACAGCATAGTGCAGTGTAGCACAGTATAGCGTAGCATAGCACAGTATGGCATAGCGTAGCGTAGCACGGCACAGGGCAGGATAGTATGGTATAGTGTATCATGGCATAGTATGGTGTGGCGTAGTATGGCATAGCGGGGCACGGCACAGTATTGTGTAGTGGAGCATAGCATAGTATAGCATAGCATGGTGCGGCATAGTATAGTATGATATAGTATAGTGTAGTATGGTGTGGTATAGTATAGCATAGCATAGTATGGTATACCAGTGCAGCATATTATAGCATACTATACCATAGTATAGTATAGTAAAGTATAGTATTGTATAGCATAACATAGTATAGCATAGTATAGTACAGTATAGTATAGTATAACATAGCATTGTATTATATAGTGTGGTATAGCATAGTATGGTATAGTGAGGTATAGTATAGTACAGTACAGAATAGTATAGTATAGTGCTGTATAGTATAGTATTGTACAGCATATCACGGTATAGCGTAGCATGGCATGGTGTAGCGTAGCATGGTATAGTATACCATAGTATAGTACAGTGTAGTATGGTATAGTGCAGTACTGCACAGTATAATATAGTATGGTGTAGTATAGTATGGTATGGTACAGTATAGTATGGAACAGCGTAGCATGGTATAGTGTGGTGCGGTGCTGGATAGTGTGGTATGGTATAGTGTTGTGGTACAGTGTGGCATAGTATAGTATGGTGTTGCATGGTATAGCACAGCATAAAATAGTGTAGCATAGCAGAGTATGCTATAATAACGTACAGAAAAAGGATGGGTGGCTGAAATGATTGTGAATAGTTTATCCTGTAATCAGGAGCGGTCTTTCTTTTAAAGCAGAACTTTTAGATTTTTTGAAACTGCTTATGTTTGCTTAACCTTCACCTGCAGTTTGAGAGAAATATCAGACAGCATAAAACATTTTTAATATACAAACAGGGCATCTAATTTCAGTGGGGAGTTAAAGTAAGAATGTGCTGCAAACATTTACATAAGAACCACCAACTTTCTCTCTCCAGAGAAATGTGAGGAGTGAATATCTTCAGATTTAATGGTGGCAGACAGGGTCAGGGTCAAGTGTTTGATTCAAAACGAGAGCCAGGCTTCAGCGAGGACCACATGATCTTAGATAGAAGTCAGGTTTAAACCTGATGAAGATCAGAGCTGTTTCAGAGACTTCTCAGCAGTAAATATTATGCTCACTGCAGTGATGCAAGACATTCATTGTGGAATGCCTTCATGTCAACAAAGCATAGTATGAGGGAAGTATAAAAATAAAAGCAATCATGCAGGGAATCTATCAAAGCCAGATTCAGGAACAGTCTCTTACAAATACAAGTTTGTTGGTGCGCTGTCATGACTGCATCTATATGATTCATAAGTCACTAACACCTTTTGTTAAATCTATCTCATAAAACATATTTTGCCTTATGAAGTGATATCCTTAAAGACCGGTCAAGCCGTTATGGGATAGATAATGTATTATATGATTTAAGCAACGTCTTGGAATTACTCCAAGGTTAAGTGGTAATCCTATATCCATCAACTCTTGAATCCCAGTACAAATGACCTGGACTATGTATTTATTGGAAGGAGCACTTATGAAGCTTGATAAGTATCATTCACCTGCCATTACCCTATGCTCAGAAGGATGAGCTATGGGAGCCATTCGTATGCTAATCACTCAGTCTGCTCATTAGCTTCAGAGGTTACATTTTGCTGCACAGATTTCTCTGATTCAACCTGTGAGAAATAACTTTTTAAAGAAAAGAATTGCTGGGTGATCTATGGGTTATCCATGGTGTGCCAAATTTAATCTGGAACTATTGAATTTATTCATTTGTGCTGTCAGGACTTAAATGAGGCAGGGACACCGCAGCTATGAATGTCATCATAAAATACCAGCTTGATGCGTCTACAGTCAGGCTTGATGATATTTAAATGTGCGAAGAAAGGACACCTGCCTGACTGACTTGATGGAAGTTTCTTTTTAGCTGTGGAGGTTCGACTGATTTTGAAAAATAGTTTTAGGTATTTAGGTAAATACATTTTATACGTTAAACCATCGTAAACAGTTTGGAAAAGACGTTGATGTAGTAAAACCTCAAGCCAGTTTAATTTTCAAACATAAAATTAACACATTATGATAAATGATCTCAATGTTTTCTTCTAGGCTTTTTGCTGTCTGTCATTTTAAAGGAAGTGGTAAAAAACAACTAAAAACTAGTCATAATCTATTTTTACCCATACTTTTTTAAATTATAACAATGACATAATTAGATTAATTAAATTTCCATTTGGATTAATTAACAGAACGGAAAATTCACATTGTTCCATGACGTATCAAGCAGATGAGTACATGCAACTTTTTTCACAGTTACAAAAACTGCTCATTGTACCTCAAATCTACATATAACCAATTAATCTAAATGATTACACTTAAATTATGAATGATTCACCTGAATCCATAATCATACAACTTCTTCCTGGTCCGTAAATGCCGCTTATGACATGATCAAATATCTCATGATTCGTTCACACCAAACGCGTTTTGGGCCTCAGGCGCGTCTGGTTTACGTTCAGAGTTTATGTGAATGCGCGTTGAGGGCCGTTGGAGGCCGTTGGAGGCCATTGGGGGCCGTTGGGGCGCGTTTCGAGTGCCTGGCGCTGTGAGATTCGAACATTTTGGAGCATTTTGAGTATCAAGAACATCCAATGGAAAACAACAGCTAGAGTTGGCGTGTCTGACGCGCCCTCTACGCGCCTCCACTTAGACTTTGAATGTAAACCAGACGCGCAAAATACTAGGTGTAGAGCAAAATGTTGAGCGTCTGCATTCAATGTGCACATGCGTCGAAGCGTTTTTGACACGCGTAAAGCGTGTGGTGTGAACATACCATTGAGGTTGTGATGCCGTCCTGGAGGTTGAATCCACGCTCTGCTGCCACGCTGCCCGGAATTACAAGCACCACCTCAGTCAAAGTTTTGAAATCAGGGAACATTTCTACGGTTGAAGATGGCAAGACTCTGAAGTAGAAGATTTCCTACTCTGACAGGGCCTCACTTCAGCAGGAGGAGATCCTGCAGCAGTGGTTCAGCTGCATCAGACGGGCTTCAAAACCTCCATAACTCTTCAACACGCTGTCAGCTCATGGATAGCAAGATGCATTGAGTTCAGTGTGCAGGTCAGAAATGATACTCCGATGGTTTTCTTTTATGTACTTTGTGCATAAAGTTAAAAAGCGGTCAGGTGTTGGAACTGCAATCTGTCAAAATGAAAGACAGCCTTCAGATTTTACCATCACCATTTAAAAAAATTAGTAAAATATAAAAAATATTCACATATATTCCATCTTTCTATCAGAACAGTGAGTTATACGTTTCAAATATTTTTTTCTACTCATGCACCTAACCAAACTAGAACATAATTTATCTTTTCATGTTTTATATACACGTTTATCCTTGCAGTCTCCAGTGATTATTTGGTAAAAGAAACACCCTGGACTGGTCACCAGTCGAAACACAGAGACACACAGGACAGACAATCATGCAAACACATGCAAATAGCAAAAGCTTGATATTTTATCCTTAACACTAAGAGTTTTTGCATGAAATTAAATCACAGGTTGTTCCTTATGCTGCATTTCTTTTGCAAAAAGCCGCCATAGTAATCACAGTTAATGTGCTCTTAACTAAACAAATATTAATACTTATCCACACACTCACCAACGTAAAACTCAAAGTCCAAACAGATGTTTTTTAGATCTGTCTTACATTTCTTAAACTGGGAGTGTTTCAGTAAATTCCTGCTGTTTTTCTGGGATTATTTGCTGTTCTAAATAAATGGTTCTTCATTAAAAACAACAAAAAAACTTCAGCGTACATTTAACAAACACTTGTCCTGTGAGCTTTGTTGTTGGGGGAAAAAATACACAGAAATATATATTTATAGCCATGTCAAAATTGTGAGCTGAACAGAAATAAATCTTTCATTTTCAGCTATTTAAATATAGCAAGGTAAACAATGAACTCTCTCCACTCTACTTGAATGTTGCAACATACTAGATTTTTTCTGCTTGTACCACAATGCTCTGAGAGGCTTTAGTAAAGGACAGACAGAAACTATTTGGAAATGAAAGTGATGTTGTCTTTAAAGAAAGATAGTTTGTCTAGAGTGATTTTATTTATGTCTGGTTTTTAGTTGTCCAGTGGGGAAAATGATCCTTTGAAAAACGTATCTTACTTCCTTTTTGACTGAGGAGACAGAGCAGCACAAGAACAAGCCGCCATGATCTACGACTGTTTGTGTTTTGGTTTTCTTTTGTAAATGGGAAATGGCCTGTACTTGCACAGTGCTTTGTCTAGTCCAGAGGACTCCAAAGCGCTGTGCAAAGCGCTCAGTCATTCACCCATTCACACACCGATGCTGGTAAGCTACATAATAATCACAGCTGCCCTGACAGAAGCGAGGCTGCCATACAATCGGCACCTCTGACCAACACCAGCAGGTGATGTGTTTTGCCCAAGGACACAGCGACCGAGACGGGCAGACCAGGTGTCTGAACTGGCAACTCTCTGGTTACAGGATGAACTCCTAACCTGCTGAGTCACTGCCACGCTGTGGAAAGTGGTTACTTTCTGATCATTTTTGGGTTTATTACTGCCAGTTAGGTTCAGCTCAGTCCTTTCTGCTCATTATTGCCATTACAGTGCTGCTACATTAGTTAAATCTTTTCTGTTCAGTTTCTTCTCTTCTTTCTTCTACACATTTATTTTATTTCCCCTTTTAGTTTGTCGATCCTTTTGAGTTAATTTCCCTCTGTGTTAATTAGTCTCCCTCCCTCAGTTTTCCTGTTCTTCTTCTGCCCCACATCCCTTAACTAGCTCACCTGGTTGTTTGTCATTTTCCACCTCTGCCTTAGTACTTAAGCTGCCTGGTTTGGATTGTTCAAAGCTATGTTTTATGTCCTCTTCTTGTTTTGTAAGTCTTCATTTTCATCATTGAAACTCTTCACTTCATCCCTCTGCCTCTGATTCTGCCTGCTCTTGGGTCCAACTAAAATCAAACCAAGTACAAGCTGAGAATAATCACAGCTTTACACTAAATCATGTTTTGAGGCTCTGCAGCTGCCACAGAAAAGATCTGCAATTCCTGCACTTTATCATAACATTAATTACAGAAACAAAGAGCCTTTTTGGGAATGGATTCCCAAAACAAGTTCTAAATCCACACTAAAACAAAGTAACATAAGTCACCTGTGAAAGGAAGTATTACTGCTTTCTCCAGCTGATATTGCATTTCGAAAGCAGAGTTGCCTGTCATAAAAAAGAACCTTGTGTTGTAGAAACGCAGCCAGCCTACACCTGGTTCTGTCAACAGTCCAGTCCTGGTTGTAAGAGCAAAAACATGCAGCCAATGCAACACAGCTGCTTCTCCTCTACTAAAGAGGAAAAACTTTTAACTGTCATAAATTACCTCCAAGGACACACATTCAGTCCCGTTTTTATTTCCCATAGTTACAAAGTTCAGCAAACAAAAGGGTTTTAGTATTTGTGGCTCGCTGAGAGTGAAGAAGTATCTTTTTATTTCATACATTTACCAAAGAGTTTGTTTCTGTTGTCAAATGATAAACTTACTTTTTCACCAGGCACAATTGATTGCTTGACTTTTTCATTATTTTCCAACAGAGATTAAAAAGTGCCCTGCAAAAGCATTCATACCTTAAACCTTTTCACATTTTCAAACAGCAAACAGTGGTGCATTTTAATGCAATCTTATGTCCGACAAATCAGAACCGGAAGTAATCCGCGCAATATTTGTAGGCAAGCGCATGCGCAATACATGGCGGACCAATGGCAACAAAAAGAATGTGCGAGAAAAAGATACGTGAACAAACTCGCTGCTGTCGGGATCGACCCGTATGAGACGGAGAATGAAGATACGTGAGACGACGTGGACAAATTGCCTCAGATCTATGACATAGTTACCTCCGTCGTGAACACCGTGGAGGAGCTTCACGGCCTGAAATCCACGGACGGATGCAGTCAGTGTGTCAGCGGCTTTGTAAAAGACGAACGAACCCTTCAGGTGAATAAAAATGACTTTCTGAGTAAGTACCTATATTAACATACATGTAGGCTACATGTCCGTCTATTAGTTTGCCACATTAGCTAAGCTAATTTTGCTAGTTCGACAGTCGGGAACTAGCACTAGCACTGATAAATCAGTGACATTTATCACTGATAAATGTCAGTGATAAATATCACTGACATTTATCTTACTATCACACAGAGGCGGATAAAGTACTCAAAAATTATAATCTGCTTATAGGTATAATGAACTTATTGTTTTTAAGTTAGGAACGAGGGGAGATCTAGTAAGTACATCTAAGCTTGTGGCTTGTTTATTGTTGTCATAGCAACTGCCTGCCAACATGGCTTTCGGTTACAATGTTCGCGAACGTGTGACGTCACACGTGGAAAAGACGCTTTTTCAAATAGAAAGTGTGAAAAGTGTGCTGTATATTTGTATTTAGCCAAACTAACTCAATATTATGTAAAATTGCCTTTTGCTGTAAAGGATTCACAAAAGCTCAGTTAGACTGCATGAGAGTAAAGGTGAACATTAATTTATGAGTTTTGCCACAGATCAGATCTGGACTTTGACTGGTCCATCGTAGCTCATGAATATGTTTATTAACCATTCTGTTAACTCTGGCTCTATGTTTAGGGTCATTGTCCTTGAAGGTGAATCTCTTAGCAGTCTGAAGTCTCCATCTGTCTTCGCATTAACTCGAACCGTCTTCCCTCTCCTTATTGAAGATAAACATCCGCACATGATTTGCCTTCACCACTGGAATAATGTGTTCAGGATGAAGTGTAGTGTTATTCTAATGTAACATAGGCTAAAGAGTTTGATTAATTTAGGTTTCATCTGACTAGAGCACCTTTTTCACATGTTTGCTGCATCCTGGTAATTCACTGCAACAACATTTCAATTGGCTTTCTGACGTTTAATAATAGCTTTCTTTTTGAAACTCATCTATAAGTTAGCATAGGCCTTTTAGTTGATTTTTTGATAAATGTTCCTGCCTGAGCAAAATGCCAGTTTGTAGATGTACCACACTATTTTTCTGATGTATCAGAGAAACCGCACTCCACACTTTTCAGATTTCTATTTCTAAAAGAATTTATTTAAAATTATATAATCCTTTTAAACTGTTATTTCCTTCCACTTCCTAATATACTCATATTTTTATTGGTATAAAATCCGACAAAGTTCAAAGGATATGAATACTTTTTTCCACTGCGTGTAACACAACTAATACAGTAGGTGTTATGAAAGCTCTTCTAAATATATCTGCAGGTGTGTCTGTTTCATTCACGATTATGGATGAATCACTGTCTTAACAATGTGAGAAGCTAAAAGTCTTTGTCGGAGGCTTTCTGTGATAAATTACCAGAGTTTTCTGCAGTGACATTTAACTAATTTCACTGTGGTAAATTCTTTCAAGTGCATTAAAGAGTCAGCTTTGATCCCTCGCTCCACTGGAGCCATAAAACAGGATCTATTGAAGGACACTTAATGATCTCTCTTTAATTGATTAGGCGGTGTTGATTATTCATTACCGAGGATTAAAAGCTCACATTGATGTAGCGGATGTATTCGTTTTCCCGCTGAGCCTTCTTTTTTTTTTTTACGTTGATCCCATTTACAAAAGCGAGTTTTATCAATGCAGACGCCTTTCATTTATTAAAGACATCACTCCTCATAACCACATATGCCAAGGGAAGCAACATCCTGTCCAGTGGAGCCATTTGGATGGAGTGTGTATACTTCTGAGGTCAGCAAAATGGAAAGAAAGAATAAGAAAAGTCTTTAAGCTGATCTGGGTCTCTGCCAGCCAGCTTCAAACCTTTGCTCCCTTGGTTTGGGAGTTTGCTAGTTTCCCTTTTCCTCTGACATCACTCTCCAGGATCTGCACAATGATAACACAGGCCCCGATTGCATGACATTACTGCTTCCTTAAACGCACATGGGAGAGCCGAGTTAAAAATCCCACATGGCTACAGGCTAACTGCAGTTTCCAGCGCGCACCAGCTGCACAGCTGGTGTCCATGGGAGAGACGGAGCGGATACACAAATTCCAGACTGTTATGAGGCGGGGAAATATAATTCCTGGGGCAAGAGTTTTCTAATAGTATACTATGCTTCGAGCTGTAACCACAAATGTTATTTCCTTCTAAACCACAGACATGAAACCTGCACAACATCCATCAAAAGTGTGTATAACGTTGCAGCTCAGGACTTAACAAATACTCCGCAAATGTTTCAGGTCATAAAAGCCACAGAGCTGCAGAAAGTTTTTTTGCAATTATGTCACCCTTTCAAATTAAGATTGTGAACTAAAATGCAACTTTGCATTCAGATACGCAGAGTAAAAACAAAATATGGCTTTCAACTAATGATTTGGTTTATTCAGGGAAAAATCGACCCAATGCAGCATGACCCAGTGTGAAAAAAAGCACACTCCTATTAGCAGAAGGAGTGGGCATGAAAAGCCTGCTTAAGGTCAGCGTCTCAATAATTAGGCCACTTTGAAAGCTTAATTATGAGCCATTCAGATGTTGGGCTAGTTATTATCCTGCAGATTGTGTTTAAGCTCACAGAACCGATGGCGAGATGTTCTTCTTCAGGGTTTTCTGGCAGAGAGCATCACTTACAAGCTGACCCAGACCATCACACTACCTCCATAAGTAGGAGGAAGTGTGTGTGAACCAGGGTTATAGTAGGTTTTTGGTTTTATTTCGTTGTCACTTTTTGTTTGCCTAATAGCTTTAATTTGTTTTTAGTTTTTATTAGTTAATTGTTCAGTTTTAGTTTAGTTTTTAGTTAGTTTCACAAACCCACAATATACTTCAAGTCAGTTGTAGGTTTTCCACATTAATTGCAGTTTTTATTTATTTCAGTTAAGTTTGGTTAATTTTAGTTAACTATAATAACCTTGGTGTCATCGTTAGTATGACATTCTGTTGCTCTAAATGCTTCTTGTGTGAGTTTTAAACTGGTTGTAGCAGGAAGCACAATTTCCAAGAAGCGTCATTATTTTCTTATTTTACAAATTTTTGGCCTTGCAATTCTCCCGTTGATGCCGTTTTTACCCTGTCTCTCTCTCTCTTATCGCTGAATCATGAACTCTGACCTTAATGTGTCTTGCAAAGCGACTTGTTCTGGAGGAATTGCTGATAAACACACTTGGAGTAATTTTGTTTAGCCTGACAGTCCTGGGATGGAAATTAAACTCGGCTTTCCAAAAGTCGTGCACAACATTAGCATCTTTTTTTTCTTTGTTGGATTCTAAAAAGGTTTAACATTTGAGAGAAATAAAATAAAGCAAGAAAACAGAAGAAATCTGTAAGGCGCCAAAAACTTTTTCACCGAACTTTAAATCAGAAGAAGCTGAAATAAAATCCACAGAACTAGTGTTGTACTAGTTAACTTAATGTGAGAACAAGTAAATAAAATTAAAGAAAGGCAACGGAAATTATTATTGCAATCATACATGCTTTCTCATTTACAAAATGAAAGTTTTCTTTTAATTGAGAATTACAAATCGAGTGACTAAAACCACTGAAGTTTTTAAACGGTACCGTATTCTGAGTTAGATTTAAATTGGAGATCTTTTACCTGTCCACAATTCAAATTACTCTGCCATCACAGAACCTAAATGCATCGACTGAGTCACTGTTAGCAGTGGTGCCTTGCCTTCAGAAGGCGTTCAGATGCGTAAAACTTTGCTTAATTGTGAAGATTTCTTTGCCAGATTTGAGAGCTGAACTTTCTGCTATTGGGTTAAACTGGTTTTATTCTCCAACCTTTAAACTCTTTCGTTTAAAACTACTGAAGCTCCAGAGATTTCTAAAATTTAAAAGCCAATTGCTGTTTTGTTTTTCACGTCTCATGACTTGGGGCTTAATTTGTCTATTTCTGAAATTTGAGCCAAATACTAAAGTTAAGGGAAGAAGAGAAAGAGAGAGAAAAAAATGCACCTTATGTAATTTTTTTTTTCTGTTGTAATGCAAGCCAGATGTGACTGGGACCGTGGAAACAGGTGATGATAGCATTACACTGGAATTGCAAACAGATGGAGAGAAGCTTGAACCTATTCTTGTGTCAATGATGGGGTCATAAATAAAGATTTTTTTCCCCCCTTGAGATGAAATAAATTCTCTTTAATTAAAACTACAGCAACTTTACATTTTGTGTAAAAAGAAAATCGTCCAAACACGTCCTGAGTAACTTTGGACTCAGAAAGCGTTTGGAGGGTTTTTGTTGCGTTTATGATGTAATCTCAGGGTGGTTATCACTGATTGCTGATTCCAAAGTTTTATTCAGCCGTTTCAGCAAAGTGTGTCGCTGAATTTGACGGTGAGGCTTCTCCCCTGATTCTCCACGCCTCAGTGGAAGTGGAGGATGCAGGTCTGCTTCACATCAGGTGAATTTATGGCTGCATGGGAGAGGAATGTCTCCAGTAATCAGTCCTGATGAAGCAAATGCTGAAGACGTCCTGGGAGACGAAGGAAAGCCACTGTACATGTTGGCCTGGCCCAGTGAGTGATGGAGAGGACGATGTGCAGGCCCACACCGAGAGGCCGCCGACCCCCCATGAGAGACGGCCCTGTAGAGAGCATTTATACCTGCTAGCACTGATACAAGAAGGAACCCACATCTACCAAAAAAAAACAGCCTCCCCCCAATCCTACAGATCTGACCACCAATTGAAAAACCTGAAAATGCAGACAACTGGGAGGTGAAGTTTTCACACTCAAAACTGATCATTAAAGGGGCAGTATTGTGTGTTTTCCAGCCACATCGTGTCATTTTGTAGCACAGTCGAGAAACTATGTTAACTTCACCTATAAAAATGATATAAAATATGACCTAAAAGAAATTTTACTTCCTTATTTAACACCTTAAAATTGGGCCTCTGTATCTTTAATAAACTCCTGCTCTTTCTGAAACTCCGCCTTCAGGAAATCATCACACCATCGCTCTTCTATTAACCCTTTGTCAACGTTTTTACCCGCGTTGCACTGAGAAACAGCTGAGCAGATGTGCAGCTTGCTAATTGCTGCTGGCTAGTTTGGAGGATCTGATTCGGGGAGGGCTGCTATGTGAGCCTGAAACTCTGAAGCTTGGAAACTGCAGCGCATGAGGAGGAGCTGCGCCTCAAAGGCGGGGCTAGGTCCACCCAGGCGTTTTGTGCAACTGAATGGTTGCCATGGGAGACTAAAAGATTAGCTAAATATGCGTGAAAGAATCAAAGTAACTCTCCAGATATGTTTCTGATGAGGAAATAACATCACAACATGATGTAAAGCTAAAAAAGTCAATTTTACATGATACCGTTAAGCTCATCTGAATATAGCAAGCATTTAGGATAAAAAGTGACTTTAATCCTGTTTTATTCCTGAGAATAAGTGTTCAGTCGAGCCCAAAGGAAATTGAAAACTAGATTTCTTTCTTGTAATTTAGCAAACGTGCAAAATGATTTTTAAGTTTTGGATCTACGATGACTAACATCAGATTTCTTCAAGAGAAAATCAAACTACTTTATTTGCTAGATTTTTCATTTTATTTTCTTGGCCTGCAAGCACTTCTGGCTCGAGTGCTTGCAGGCCAAGCAAGCACCCCCAAACTTTTTGTTTGGAGGTGTCCAAACAAAAAGTTTGGACACCTCCAGGTCACATTCTGTCTCTTTTTTAAAGTTTCCATTACACCAGTGCCTCCAAAAATACACCAAACAGACCTACCATTAAGAAAGGTCTGTTTGGAAAAACAATTAAAAAGCAGAGAAAGGAAAGCACATCGATTCAATACTAAAAATAGAAACTTAATGTCCTGATTCATTAAAACGCTACATAACATTTACACCCAGAAAACTAAAGCAAATCAGAGATTTAGATTAAAAACTGCATTTCTGACAAGAGAGGATCTCCTTCTGCTGATGCTGTTTTTGTTTTTCTTCTATTTTTGGCAAAGAAAAGTGTGCAGTCAGATCAATACTTCTCTGATTGTTTTATAGAGGTTTTGGTTTGAAAACCACTGCCACTGTAAACTGTGTGGAAATTTGTAGCTAGAATGGATATTTTTAAAATCTCTGCAGGAGAGTGAAACCGAGAGGAGCCCTGGTTTTGATTACATCCTACCATCTAGAAACATAATTCACCACATTTCTGTGGCTGTAAAGTCGTGAAACTTAATTAACATACTTCTTATTCACTATGCAAGATGTAATCCCTGGAGCTGCTTCATGTCTTATCATTAGCTGCAATAGTAAAGGGCTATTTCAGTGGTTTTTGAAACTTTGGGCTGAATTGGATCATCTGCAGCTCAAAATCACTTGTATTTCAACTAGTTAGCATCCAGCAAAATAATGCTGCACTCAACACAGATTGATTACCACGTATTTAAAGACTTTGTTCCTATTTCTGATTTTAATGCTCCAACTACAGTCAGTTTGTCATTTCAGAAATCTCTACATGGGGACAAAAAGGACATAGTTTTCTCTAAAATATAAGAAAATGTCAGTCTACCTAATTATTAATTTTTATTCGGACAAGCTTTGCTGGGCTATTCAGAGAAGTTGTACACAATAATTTTTGCTGAAATTCCTGGTGAATCAGGATCTTTTTTTCTTATTTTCTTTTTTTATCTTAGAAATACATATTTAGTTTAGCAGCAGTAGATATCCAGTTGACTAGTTCACACATGAACAAACAGGGAACAAGAACCATGTTTATACTTTTACAGAGCATTGAGGAACAAAACGATTTAGGAAACTTTGAGGAGTTTTTATTGCACTCCAAAATAATTTTCATTTGAGTCTATTTCTACAAGACCCTCGGCAGCTAATGTGCAACTGCAGTAAAAAGACCTATAAATAGCTGGTTAAATCCTCCCTGCCATTTTCCAGGCTATCCCCAGAGTCACCACAAGAGAGCACAGCTGGCCGATTCTCCCACTCGCTGCCGATTCTCTCCTGCGTCACACGCAGGTGTAAAACCCAAAACCTTCTCCACAGATTCATGCCGTCACAGCTTCTACCAGCCGCTCCAAATGGGCTCTCACGTTCTGCCATTTGGGAAAGTGGACTTTAATGGACTCATGGGAGCCTGACACCTCGTCCCGGCTTGGTGCCACATGACAGTGTGACAAACACTGAGCTCTTAAATCATTAAATTACTGTGTAAAATGATTTATTGTCCCCCTGTAGTGGACAGCGCTATCCAGAGAGCATTAAAGATGCTCTGTGTTTTCGATTTCACACGTCCTGTAATGTGTTTATGCAGCTGGATAGTTTTATTGGAGCGATTGAATTAAGCCGTGATAAGTGATTTGAAGTGCCCTGCTCAAGGGTACACTAGAAATGCAGCACCTGCCAGTGCTGCACGCTCTGTGGGGGTTTGCTCTGGGAAACGTTATATGTGTGTGGCAAGTAAATTACTTTACCAAAACATATAATCTAGCCTCTGAGATTTCTATTCCTGTTTCCTGAATTAATTTGAAAGTTTCTGGGAGTTTTTTTTTCTTCTTCTTCTTCTTCTTCTTCTTCTTCTTCTTCTTCTTCTTCTTCTTCTTCTTCTTCTTCTTCTTCTTCTTCTTCTTCTTCTTCTTCTTCTTCTTCTTCTTCTTCTTCTTCTTCTTCTTCTTCTTCTTCTTCTTCTTCTTCTTCTTCTTCCCAGACCCAACAAGGGCTGCAGCACAAAATCCTGAGTCGTCCTGATGCTGTAGATTAAGAGCTACGATGTTCAAAAGCAAGGCTTAGCTGCAGACCACTGAGGAGGATCAGCTCATTTCCTTTAGCGCAGTATGCAGAGAGTAGAGCTTGTCTCAGAAGATCAATGTCTCCTCCTTTGTTGCATCAGTCATGCAGCGTCTTTTCTGCACAATAGCGCCGTGGAGGTTGGTGGGCTGGTGACTGGAGAGGACCGAGGACCACCTGACGGCCCGCTGGTGCTTGGGAACGCGCACACAAACTGCTGATTGTGTCTTTATCTGTCCTCTGACAGCAGGTTTGTTTGAAAGTTTCTTTACATCTCCTCCCCTCTCTATGGAGCAAGTTAACATGCTTTATTCCACTTTGACACACAAAACCACAAACACCATAATGTGTAACAGGCTGTAGTTTGTCACACCTCTCTGGTTCCTGCTCAGAGCATTGTCTGAAACGTCTCCCTCAGAGCTGCTCGAAACATCCAATCTGTTCGCCACCATTAATTATGCAGATTTATTAAATCTACTTACTACTTGATCTGTAGGTCTTTCTGGTGTAATATTTTTATACTCTTTAATGCTCATAATTCACTATGACTTTAAAAAGTATTTGCTTCAGTTTATGCTTTTTTTGCCACTTAAATGTGTTGGATAATCACATTTTATTATCAGACAAGCACAACTCAAGCAAACAAAAACAGTTTTTAAATGATAGTTCTGCCTAATAAGGGAGAAAAACGCAATTAAACCAAGCTGGCTCTTTACTCAAAGAAAATTAAGTTGTATTTAGTAAGAATCTATTCAAACAAACAAGAAAGGAAAGAAAGAATGGAAAAGAAAGCAACAATGTCAACATTACATGTTTGAAACAGAGCAGGATAAGCAAATTCTTACCTCCTTTACTTTCCTATTTAAGTAACTACCAATTAATTACAAATTACCTGTTGATTTCAGTATCCAGTCTCTTGAACAAACAATTAAAGCCCCTTATGAAAATGAATTATACACCTACTGTGCTTCCTTGAACAGGCGAGGATAGGTCTATGGGCTAAACAAAACATGTTCATTACATTTTTTATATACAAAAAATCATTCTTAGATAATCAGCTCTGCCTATTTTGTTTTAGGGCATCTTCTCACGTTAAATCCAAAGAAGCTGCAGCTGGCCACGCCCCCAACTCAATGTTTACACTCGCTCGTAAAAATGGCTGCAATCAGATGCGCAATTATACAACCGTACATCTTTGAAAAGCATTAGTAGAGCCTCCTGCACCAAGTGGTTTCTGGATGGTAATTCAGCAACAAAACACTTATCTTTTCCAGGAGACCTTGTACAGTGCATACAGCAATAAAAACCAGCTGAGCAAATGTCCTGGAATCCCACGAGGGTTGCTAGGTAACGGGTCTGGGGTTGCTAGGTAACGGTGCAGCGCCCGTGGAATGTGACTTAATCAGGAGGTTTTTGAAATGGCTCACTTTCAAGACACCAAAAAACAATAAGTTATTGCCAAAAAACAGCTGGGTGGTGCTTTTAGAAGCAGTACAGGTCAAACTGAAGAAGAAAAATTTTACATAATAGATACAGAGTTTCCCCCAGAAAACTTTCTAAGCCCGGTGCTCGGGGCGCTACGGCAGTCATGCAGCCACCCACCGTGTTTTTGAGTTAAAAATGTTTAAAGTTGACAGGAAATTTGAAAATATTATTTGATAGTTATGTATTTTTGGAAGACTAGAAGATTAATACCTAAAAGCCAACTATAAAGTTTTTTTTTTTTTTTTTTTTAAAGGCAATCATTAAAAAACCTTAATAAATTAATAAAGCTAAGCCTGATGAGGGCACAAGTAAAGCCTGGTGGCCCGCCACGCTTATAATATACACTGAGGGAAACCCTGAGGTATGATGTGTTGCTGTTTCAGATACCTGGCTTAACCCACTTCATGTTGCCAAACAGGTCCCACATGCTGCATTAACTCTAAGTTATTTGATAATCTGAAACATTTAAGTATGAAAATAAAAAATCAAAAACAGATTAAAAAACTATTTTTCCAGCACTCTGCGTCAGATAAACATATTAATTTGTTTACTCTGGGGATATTCATAACTCAGCAGTCAAAAACAACATCAAAACTGTTTTTCAATCGCAATGAACAGACGTTTAGACCGAGTAACAAACTGAGCTAATTTAATCAGTTTCTGCATCAGTTCATTGTGCAAGATTCCCAGCTTGCCACGTTTACGCAGCTGTGGCGATACAACAAAATAAAGAGTTGTCTCTGAAGAAGTTAGCAGGAAGTGAACAGAGAGCAGACCTCAATGTGGAATTACTCCCTCTCATTAAAACGAGGTTGCTAAGACAAGATAGAAAACAAAATAAACAACTGTGAGTCGCACCATTCTTCATCCAGAGGAAGAATGTGGGGGCCGCCGGGATCCAGGGGCCTGTTTGTGATGACACTTCTGCTCTATTTTCTCTGCTCTCCAGGCTTGACAAAATCCAGCATCACTGGAGTTCCCTCTTCCTCCCTGACTCACACACACTCTCACAAAAACACACAGTCGGGCCATTTGTTTTGTTAAGTACTTGCTAAATGCAACAAGCTGATTATCAGGAAAAGAGCCATCTCTGGTTTCTGCAAAGCCAGAGTGTTTAAAAAGGGGAAACTTCAGCTTGAACTGTTTCAAGGGCTGCAACAGATTAGTAGCAGCTCATTGCTTTTAACGAGCTAAGCAGCGAGTCCCAGAACAGAGCAGATCTGTGTGTTATCGATATGGACTTTAAAATTAAAACGAGACGAGTCAAAGAAATAATTTTATTTAACGCTTCTTCGATATTAAAGGGATAATTCAAAAGTTGTGCTGTAAACATGTGAAAACCTGTTAATAATAAACTTCTTCCTTTTGAATAAATCCAGATTGGATCGCTGAAGCTAACGGCTAATCAGAGAGGAGACAATTTCAGCGTCAACTTCTGTTATCTTAGAAACATCCGGTCTGAAAAATGTCTGGTAATTTTTGTTTATGCTCTTATACGAACCGTTAAAAACCTGTTATCACCTTTGCATTGGATGGTTATTTACAGAGAAGGAGGTGATTGCGCTAGAATCTAAGCATTTCCGATCATATTATTGTCTGATATAAAAGCAAAATGGGGTAAACAGCTAAAACTTATATTTACACAGCTTTACTTCTCTGTCAATTGGAAACGCTTTACATGCTTTGCTCTTAGTACATGTTTACAGAGATATTCAGATGGCATTTTCCCCAGAACAAGTCAAGTCTCGAGTCTCTAATGACTGAACAAATTACCATTTTCTCTCTGGATTCATGTTGTCTAACCTGCCTGAAACACAGAAATGATGCAAAATCCAATTCTGGTGGCTGAGTACTTCAGCAGATGCATTTTTTTTATTTATTTACAAAAAAAAGGTGCATTTTGCACCATTTTGCATTTTAGTGCAAAATGGTGCATTTTGCACCACCAAAATGCATTTGGTGATGCAAAATCACAGAAATGATGCAAAATCCAATTCTGGTGGCTGAGTACTTCACCAAATGCATTTTTTGTTAAATATTTCCACTGAAGTCAGATTTTAATTTCCAATCCTTCTCCATAAGCGACATTCCTTTCACAGCAGGTGGGAAATTCACATTTGATACTTTAGAGTTGCTTCTATTGCCAAGCATGTTTAAAGACATTAGTAGTGCATGAGAGTCCAGAGTCCCAAACAGAACCCCCTCCTTCTGTTTTCAAACTGCATTTGTTCAGAATTGCAAGCGTTGCTCTTTCTCCAGGTCTCCAAAGGACTGGTTTTACACTGTCTGCACGCATTACTGCCATAGTCTGCTGAAGGCTGATCCTGTCACCCACATCTTTCCTGCAGCCGGGCCACCCAGCCTGGATCTGCCTCCAACATGTCATCCCTCTGTGTGGTCCTAAACAAAACAGAAACAGGGAAACGGAGGAAAGCGTACCGATGCCAGCCGGGAGAGAAAGAAAGAGATGTTTCAAAATATGACAGTGTCATCTCTGGGAATGGAGCTCAGAGGGGAGAAAAGGCAGACAAAAAAGTGTTTGAATAGAAGCTGAGTGTCTGTTTTACGACGCTGTAAGGTGTTTTATTATGCCTCTGTTCTCACTGCAGAGTAAATGCTATAGATTACACTTTCCTTATGCATTTTGGACAGATTCAACCACTATTGTTCCTCTCTTTCGCTTTAGCAGAGCTTTGAATAAACGAGATGATGAAGACAATCATGTACTGCCGAGATAAATCCCCCAATTTTGCTTTTAAACAAAACAAGAGAAACAGAAAAGTTATGTGGCAATAAAAATTTCAAATGACTTGTTGCTAAATGCCAAAAACAGCAACCAGTTGCTTAGGCAATTGTTATTAATCCTGACTTTACTGGGATCCAGAGCCTCAGAATAACTATGAATCATCTAAAAGTTTACAGTGAAGCCATAAAACTTCTATCCAAGAATAAATAGAATATGTTACAACAGATTTATGATCATTGATTGCCTCAAAAAGCCCACGTTTTTGCCGGGATCCAACGCATGTTCTGCTCTTTATAGATGCCTCGGCTTGATTTAGGACTCAGTTGATGGATATTAAATAACCTGCTCATGTGGAATCTGAGAGATAAAGATCTGGAGGTCACATGGTAGGTATCCGATGTCCTCTGCATGGTTTGCGTTAGGGAAGTGCGTTGGGTGGCTCAGCCAGTCCGCCTCCGTGATTTACGCAACACTACATGAAATAATGGAAAGTGGTGGAAATAAATGATCTGCGGGGCATGTTGATTGTTTGGCTCCGCATCTGAGCTGCACGTTGTGATGAAAAGCTGCTCTCTCATTACCGCAGCCGAGGTACGCTCGGCCTGTCGGGACGGCTGCCCACACAACACAAACTATCAGCAGTCAGAGGAACACTGCAATCATAAACGCATTTGACGCAGCCTTCATATGTGTGGCGAAGACGCTGTTATACAATGAAATGTACTCAGCACACTTGGATGCTTGACCCTTCTTGTTGCTTTCACAAATCAATCGCGATGAATAAAATAAAGCTTTTTTTGAGGAGAAAAAGTACAAACTAACTTCTACAAAATACTGAAATTAGTATAAATATGAATCCTCTTTAAAGCTGCAGTATGTAACTCTTAAAGTGTTTTTTACATATTTGGTAAAACTGTCACCATGTAATATATAATATGAGACAGATAATCCGTGAATTGACAGCACAAAGACCCGCCTCCTGACTGTGATTGGTTGTTTCTAGATAGGCGTGGGAGAAGGCAGAAGAGCATGAATTTTTCACAGATTCTCTGTCTCGTATTATACTTTCAAGGCATAGAGACAATTTCAACAAATACGTTAAAAAATATTTGCTAAAAGCTACATACTGCACCTTTAAGTCAGTATTTAGTCGACGTACCGATGGTCTCAATCTGGCACATATGGACTCTACAGTTTTACTTTAATCTTCCTTGAAAAACTCAAGCTCTGTAAGGTTACATGGAGATTAGCTGTGAAGTGTCCTTTTCAAGCCCTGCCACAAATTCTCTATCAGATTGAGGTTTGAGCTTTGACTGGACCACTCCAGAACACACAACTTGCTGTCATTTATATATAGCTTTAGCTAGAAAATGCACATTTCACTGCAATCATTTTATCTTCTCCCTTCACAAGTCTTCCAAGACCAACTACCAAGAACCATCCCCCCACAGCATGATGCTGCCACCACTATGCTTCACAGTGGGGATGGTGTGTTTGTGGTGATGTGGAGTTGTTGGGTGTCTTGTCTGATGGCCAAAAACAACATTTTCATCTCAATAAAGAACTTTCTAAGCTTTGATATGAGTTTTCTTCTTCAACAGTTACTCAGTTTGTGAGGACAGCATGATTTTTTTTTGTATCCATCCCCTGACCTATGCTTTTCAATAACCTTTTCCTTGATTATCTTGGAGTCCTCATGCTTTAATGGTAGCCAGGAACACTGATAGACCAGACACACTTGTTTTTATACCACAGTCCCTTATCTCCATTATTGTCAGATTACTGGCACCAATTGGCTGGACCTCTGTTAATTTAGGTCAGTCACTTACTTTGACATAAATACCTGTCTTTAATTGCCCTTCTTTTGTAGAAATCTGTTTTGACTTTCACATTAAAAACATTTTTTTTGTAAATTTCTATTTTTAAAAAAGTAACATTTTGTTAATACGTTAAAGAAATAAAAAGGGTAAAACATCCGAGTGTGTGAATACTTTTGCAAGGAATTTATATGTCTCTCATGCAAATAGGATATTGGATCTCAATGAGGTAACCTGTATAAATAAAGGTTAAAAGAATATGTGTGTTTGACTCATCTGGTGCAAAAGGTCAGAGGAGGAAACAGAAAAGGTCACAGCTTGAGCAACACTCATAGAAAACGCTGAGACATTATGATGAGCTGAAAAGTCCAGATCTGGATAATATTGGTGTCATTTTCCTCCCAACATAACTTACTGCACCAGTTTGCTTTAAGAGAAAAGTTTCATTATGCAACCAGATCTCCTCCCACCTCTGAATTTATTTTTCCAGCAAATATAAAAAGTGTCAAAATGCATCTAATTGTGCTAAAATACACTATGCACAACATTTGATTACATACATCATATCGACTTCTGGAGTACTGTATCATTTTAATAAATATTGTTGTATCATTTAGAGCAACTCACCTACAGAGTCTTTTTCTGTACATTAGTGAAGTTTCTCAATGAGCTTTCAATAAAGATTTGCAACCAGTGAACAACAATTTCCAGTTAAACATTACAAAAATCTGACAGCTTTAATGGAAAGTACGATAAATAATAGGACATAAATAATAGGACAGTTCTACATGAGCATTTAAGGTTGGATTGGGAAGCCAGTTATATTTTTAAGAAATATTCAATAAAATTTAAGGACGTTTAAGAAATGTTACATATTGTAAAAAAGAATAAATGGAAATTATGCTTGGGAAAAACTCAATTCTAATTGGGAAAATGGTTTTGCAAAAAGATCGGTTGTAGTTTGTTCTCTTTGTAAACTTCTGTTTGTATTTTATTTATTTATGGTATTAACTTTTGGACAATTATTCCCTCTGGGTTTGAAAGCTGTGCAGCTGGAAGGATTTCTGCTCTTATTTTTTATTTTTTGACAGTTGCTATGATGCAGAACCGTGGCAACAAGGTATTGTTTTTACAACCGAGAGCAGCTGATTAGCATCTAAAAAGATCAAATAATAGCTGAACTCTGACCCCGAATCCCAGAGGAGTTGAGATGGAGGCCTCATGGACCAGAGAGCAGAGAGAAGCAAGGAGTTCAAACGGTCTCTTCCATCGATCACGGTGGTCAAGGATCAAATCCCAAACTCTAATGTCTCTCCGCTCGACTTTATAACCGTTCAGAGATTTGAAGAGGGGTAGCAAAAACAAATGGAGTGGATTAGCTGTGTTTCCCAACAACTGACTGTATCATTCAGAACATGTTACTGTTATATGTTATTGTGCTCTCTGCTGCCCAGAAATTGAGGCGTTACCATGACAGGAATTGTCTTCAGTCAGAGGCCTCTTTAGATTTGTTGCAAGACTGACTGCTAATGGAGTCATTATTTTTTCACTAACATTTTTTCTCAAAGTTAAACTAGTTTTAAACTTTTTTTACTGTTGCTTTGAATATCGACATGGACAGGTTCAGGTGAGTAGTTATCGTGTAGTTATTCCCTGATTTTTAAAAATCATGGCCTGCCATACGTGAAAGATGTTTTTTGTATTTTGAAGAAAGGCTAGAGAAATTGTCTTGTTTGTGAAGTCATTACTAAAGAAACGCCAAATTAAATCTTCTTACACATCACTTCAAATACATTAAATTAATAGGAACTCTTAGAAGTACTAGTGCAGCAGTGATTATTTTTGTTAAACTCACTGAAAATGTATTCAAACTGAGAATAAAAGACGGGTTTGGCTCATATTCGATGATGTTATACAACTAAAATAAAGGATTAATTAATTTTAAGAGTATTTGCACATCTTTACCAGGAGTATTATGATTTCAGGCTGTTGGACATGGTCCCCTTTTAGAATAAATTTTCTTTACAATACAGCACTTTTATTATTTACTATACACTGGATAAACCCTAAGCCATGTGTTTTCGCCACAGAAGAGGAAACAGAGGTAGAGTCCAGCTTTCAAATGCCAAAACAAAACATGTTTAGTTTCCCAGAACAGGCAGGAAGTTTAAATTTTAAGAGAGACCACTGCAGTGTGATTTCTCTTGTAAAAATTTAAAGGACAATGTAAACCAGGTTTTAAAGTGTGAATTTTCCTTCTGCTCAGTTTCCAGACACTTCAGGTTTTTAAAAAAATCTGTTGCTGACGGTTTTTAATCCAACGTTTTGATCATTCTGCTCACTGAAATGAAAAGCTATACTTCTCAGAAGGTCTTGCTAATTGCAGCAGACAACGACTTAGTTTCTTAGCTAAACTGAATGTGGTGTTTTTGGAGCTGAATAAGTGCGTTTTTGGAGCAGGGGAGTTTGAGAAATCTGATAAGAAAAACACGTCAGAACCAGCAAATTCAGCTCATTCCTGGCTTCAGCGTCTAAATGAAACATATCTGAGGGTAAAAAAAAAAAGGATTCATTCAGAATTGAAGACATGAGTTCATTCTGAATTTATCTTTTTTTGTTTTGTTTTGAATTGTGATCTCCAGTGTCATCCCTATAATTTGCACTGTAACCTTTGTTTCTGATCCGAGCAAGATGCGCTTTAAAAAAAAAAAACTCACCAACTTAGATTCAGCTGCACCACAAACGAGGACTGTTTGTCACAGGCAATTACAGCTGCTACATGACACAGAAACAGATTCAGCATGTCCAAGCCCAAAGTAATCCAGCATGTGGTGAACTCACACACACACAAAAGTAATGATGCACGCGGCGGTGAATGGATGTGAACGACAGCGCAGCATCAAGGCGTGATGGCTGAGCAGCTGAGCGACTTTAAACTGGCCTTCAGAGATCCCGCTAATGATCATTTAAGTGAATTCCCTATCCTGTCCCAAAACCTCCGGCCAATTTATCTTCAGCTGGTTTCACACAGAGACACAAAAAAACATTCATTCATTCATTAGCTCTTCTGCTCTCTCAGACCACTTGTCTGTAAATCAGAGCAGGACTTTCTACAAAGCTTTCCTGCTCAAATTAAATTCAACATGTTATCGTTCTGCACAACAAACTACAAATCCCTGGCCGGAGCAGCGCTGTGTTTTGCATCAGTTGTTGTGAAAACAGTTCCTCTGGTCGCCCCCTCTGCCCCCAGCCAGCATTTACCCCCCGCCCCTCCACTGTAAATCATGATAAAATGGCTTGCAGGTGTCAGGATTAAAGAATACTCTCAAAGGACTTTGGGCCACAGACGCAGCCGCAGCTGCTGCTCTCCTTTTGCCAGGTCCTTTATGGCTACAGTATTTGTTTTCTGTTTAGTGTGAAGGCCTTGTAGTACCAGTGCCGGGCCGGACCAGAGGTTGTCCTCCAGAGGGCTGAAACAAAAGTACGTGGAGTTTTGCCATAGCTTTTCTAAAATGGTGTGCATAGTTTCAGTTTGTCAAAGGTTTCAGAACCATTAATTTACTTTAAAGGCGATGTATTGTGCAAAATTTACGTTTCGCATGTTTTTTGTACTTTCATTTGGGTATAGCTTTGGCTTCTAAAAACAGCACAAGTGTTTAAAAAAAACACAGAGACAACTTCTGGCAATAATATTCTCTAGTGTCTGAAAAATGAGCCGTTTGTAACAAATCAGCAGGCGCTGTCACGTTACCTAGCAACCCCAGCAAAGCCCCGCCCCGTTGCCTAGCAACTCAAGCAGAAGCTTCTGGAAAAGACAAGTGTTTTGTTGTTGACTTACCATTCAGAAACCACTTGCTGCAGGAGGCTCCACTGATGCTTTTCAAAGATGTACGGTTGTGTAATTGCAGCCATTGTCATGTGCGAATGTAAACGTTTAGTTGGAGGGCGTGACCAACAGCAGCTTATTTAGATTTAAAGTGACAAGAGGCCCTAAAATAGGCAGAACTGACAGATTTTGTTAAAAAAAAAATATAATGAACGTGTTTTGTATAGCTAGCTTGTTCAATGAGGAATAAAAGGTTACACTTAAATCCACTTTGCTCATATAGAACAGCATTTCATTGATTCAAAAAGAAGATTAAAAGTTGCATTTATGAATTGATGCATATTTAGTCACTCTTCTCTCTGTAGCAATTTAAGGTTTTGTTTTTGTTTTTTTAAATAAAACACACTTTTCCTATCTGGGTTGAATTTTTTTTCTTGGATTCAGTCACACTGTTTGTCAACATGGATTACATGGTTTTAAAATTCTAATAAATATGTTTGTCTATGTTGCATGATGATTGATGATGGATCTGCGTTTGTAATCCGCCCAACAAATTACTCTTAAGTGCTCCACACTGCGTCCAATACTTCGGCAGGTTAAAGCTCCAAATGGAAAATGGGAAAATTGCATCCACCAATCATATGGTTTTAATTTGACTTCAGTGCAATTCAAAATGTGATGTCATCACTTTGATCTGTACATTTCCTGCAGTTTGCCAACAAACCTTCATAGTTTTTTTTACACAGGTATCACAACGAGATCAGAGGCCTCCGAGAGAAAAGTCCATCGCTGACGAGGAAACTTTAGGTTCAGATTAGAGTTTTCTGAATGCAGGGATGTATTGCTGAGGTCAGGTATCCAATCTGTTTCATAAAAACCTTGTTTTATCAAGTAAAAGTAAAAAGTACAACGTAGAAAAGAAAATCCTAAAAGTAATTTTTTTCAAAAAAGTTACTCAAGCATAATTGTAACTAGTTACTACTCAACTCTGCAGTGACTTATAAATAAAATTACTTTTATTTGAAGCACCTATTAGTTTTTTCAGTATTTTGTGTCTTAAACAAGGATGAGCAGATCTCTTTCTAGCTTTTTCATTCAATTATGGAAAGACATCTTCTAATATAGATGTTTCCCACAGCAGTAAGTTTGACCTGTCAGGTGTAACTAATAACGTTAATGATGGCCCTATCCCATTTCGGTGGCCCAGTAAGCCATGAAAGGAGCCAAATATGCACAATAGTAGAGGCCTGGGCCTGGCAGAGGAGCGACCACATGAGAAACAGCCAGCATTAATGTTCTCGCCGCTCAAAATGCTGTGAGAAACATCTTCTGAATAACAAGAGAATAATGAATGTTTCCATGTTGCATCAGGATAATGGACAAAATTACCGACTGTAATATTTCCCATTTCTATGTCAAAAAGATAACACTGAGGAACAATCTGACAGCTCAGAAACCTTTTCCATTGTAAACAATATCACTCTCTTATTTAAAAACCACAAAGGTGTGTTCCTATTTTAAATTTCCACCAAGGCAGGGAAGAAATATAATTGCTTCAGACACTCTTGTGTGCTGTCGAAATGAAACTGCAGCTTGCTGGATCTCTTGTTTATGGTCTAGAGCTGTTCCAAGCACGTACCAGCCTCACTTAAAATGCAAGTCTGACGTAAAATGAGAGTTCAGATGGCCTGGCCTGCTTTCATCCCACTTAGACAACATAGTTAAAATTACAATTACCTTGCAGCCCGAGTCCAAACCCACTTTGAGGTGTTATATGAGGTATGGCAGACTGGTGGTGAGCACGAATCCTGCTTGGCCAAACGGTAACCAGATCCCCACGGCAATTAAACAGGGTAAGTCTGAGGTTTGCTTTAATTTAAAGCAAACCTTCTGCACACAATTATGTTATGAATTAACAACACAACAATAGCTACATTAAAATAATCAGTGAAAAGATGGCAGTTTTTAGAAAGGTTTTGTGTGGATATTTTTAGCCCTCATAAACTGATTGAAAATGACCAAAAATGCTGACATCTTCACTTTTAGCCATTTTGACTGAAACCCTTTCCAAACAAAAAGCAAAAACAGGTATATCTCATAGTCGAATATACGACTATCAGATACACCAAAAGAAAAAATAATCTCTTAAGAAATCATTTTAAATTAACAGTTTCTAGTAATTGCCACATTTAATTGGCAGAGGCTCTTGTTTTTTACTAACCATTTAAAATGTGATAAGTTAGATTTTTAAAATATTTGTGTGAAAAATTAAAACGCATCCCTCGAGGCACAAAAAATTTAAGTTGCATTAAATTATCTTAATGTTAATAAATAAATTAGTCTACGGATCTGTCAAAAATCTGTTTTGAACACCAAAATAATTGTCCTTGAATTAGATTAATTAAGTCCTTAAGATACCAAAACAGGACAATAATTCATACTCTTGTTTGTTGGTTTCTCTCTTCAGAGCTGGGTTGGTGCCCACGGTGTGGACAGAAAACAAAACAAAGAGTTTCTATCAGAATCTCTTACCTGTAGTCCAGTCAAATGTAGGGTAGTGTCTTAATCAGGAGAAGCCCCAAGATTGTTCTTTGGGTTCTGGCAGTTGGTGTGGTATGTCCTTTAATGAACACCGTACTTTGGCTTCTGCTACGGGGAGCCGGTGTTCCGTAACGGTCAGAGTTTGCTTGTGGTTTGGAGGGTTAGCAACACTGACCGTTAGCTCGTCACTACAGCCAAATATTAGGTTTAATGACTGAGTCTTTAGTTCTATGTAGTTTTTCTTAGTTTTTTTAATCTGTACTGTGTTTGGAAAAATTAAAGGAAGTTATGTTAACACGTAGTGTTGGTTTGTGGCTCAGAAGGTGAGCCGAATAAATGTAACGGTCGGAACCACGGCTTTAACCGCCGTGTGTCTGGCTCCTCCCGCCTCAAACTTCATTCCAACACCCTTAAAACACAAAGCAGAGTATTCGGTAGAAGAGAGGTCCATCTCACACGGACAGGGTTACACAAACGTAGGTGGACTCCTGATGACGTACAGTCTTATTTATAGTGGTGGTTCCTGCATGGACGCCACCCTGGCTAACACCTTCCTTCTGCCATTACTCCCACAACTATTATCTTCCTTTCATGGTTGCTTGCATAATACAAACATCCACAGAAATGTTCCCAGTTTGTGAATACATCATTCCTTCAAATTTGCTAGTTGAGCGTAACTAGAGCTATTGCTCAGTCATGCTAGCACAAGAAAAAGAAGAATTCACAGAATAACTTGTGCTTTAATTCCTGTGGGACAACAAACACGCCTTTATCATGTTATAATCAGCAGCGCATTGGAAATATATGGAGTGCCAACTTTTTATTGCCTGCACATGAATAAAAACACCAGAAAACTTGTTCAGGAAACAATTAAGGCAACAAAAAATAAGTTTAATCATTGATTGGTTTGTGCCACCCCTTTCAAATGCTGTCCTGGGCAACCACCCATACATTTTTTTTATCAAAATCCACTACAGGCTCTGTCACAAAGCAGCACCAAAGTAAAATGTTTCTGTGCCACTATATTCTATCATTAACTCCATGGGTGTCCAAAGTGCCGCCTGGGGGCCTTTTGCGACCCTTGAATTGATTCTGTGCAGCCCATGTCCACAATTCAAAAATAATTTATTTCAACAGACTGTTGATTGTGAAACCCCTAAAAAAACCCTAAAATTTAATTTTCTCTGAACAAAAGGAAGGAAAAGGAAAGAATTAAAACAATATTTAAAAAGAAATCATAAGCAAAAGTTATAAACTATTTCTTTTAACAGCCACATTTTTTCATTTCATTTAAATTTGACAGTACATAGCACTAGAAACATCAAGTAACTTTTACTTGAAAGTAAAATTGATTGAAATAGACAAAAAAAAAATTTTTAAAAAGAGTCTAGTGTTATTTGTAGCCTAGAATAGATCTAAAATAATTTATTAGGCTAGTACATTTCATTACAATACTGCATATGTCATTTGTTTTTACAAAATAATTGTTTTTGTATTTTTAATAACAAAAGAGATAACATTTTGTGACCCACAGCTACTTTTAACTTCACAGTTGTGGCTCCATAAAGTTTACACAGCTCTGATTTACTTCAAACCAAATTCTTTAGGCCAAAAATATCAAAAAATCAAATATTTTTTTCATGACACAAGATCTCAAGCATTCAGTTATTCCATTGAACAAAAAGCCAAAATCATTTTCAGGGTTTGGCGTAATCATAAATTACTTCAAAGGTTCCTGAACTTTGAAATGAACCAAAATAAGATAATTCACATGAGAGAACTTTAACAAATAGTGTAATACGTAGTTTGGCAGGATTTCTGACAAAACCTTTGTTGAACATAAAACGCTGAGGTCATAAAAGCCATCACATCCTGCAGATCCCACCAGTGGGAAAAAGAAGCTGCTTTGTCTGCATCTAAAACACATGTGTCAAACTCGAGGCTCGGGGGCCAAATCTGGCCCACCGTAGCTTTTTATGTGGCCCTCTGGACTCCAAATTACATCAGTAAGTCCCTCCAGTTTTTCACAAATCCACACAAAGTCAGCAAATCCCCATATTTTTTCAGATTTTACTGCAAATTTGGTAACACTTAATTTGACAGGGTGTGCATGAGACTGACATAACACCTGTCAAGAACATGAATGTCTAAGACTGTTGTCATGAAGTGTCATTTGGTAAATAATGACACTTTTAATGCAAAGTTGCATTAAAAGTCCATTAAAAGTGCCAACTCTGTATTATTTTGTAAATAATGAAACTTTAATGCAAAGTTGGCACTTCTAATGGACTTTCAATGCAACTTTTAGAGCAACTTTGCATTAAAAGTGTCATTATTTACCGAATTACGCTTCATGACAACAGTCATAGACATTCATAAAGACTCCTTCATGTTCATAACAGGTATTATTATGCAAGTAAAGTGTCACCGCAAATTTTTCTCTAAATTGGTCAAAACCATTGGGTTTAATTGACCGCTGCCTCAGCCTTACTCGATGTCAAGTTATAGTCCGTGATCAATATGTCAAGTAATAAAAAGCCACTTTTACCATCATTCATTAGCACAAAATTAGCATCCAAAAATATGTGATTTTGATTACAAAAATCTTAAAAACAATCACAAAATCCTGGAAGGACTGGGATTGATTGATATTTTAACAGTTAAATGGGTTTTATTAAAACGTTCTGGCACAACCGGCCCTTTAAGAACATTCAGATCTTTGACACGGCCCAAAATGAGTTTGACATTCCTGAGCTAAACGTTATGGCGAGCTCACCTTGAAGTGAACAGTTCCTGCAGGTGAAGTTTCAAACTGAAGGTGTTTTGTACGCTAAGTAGTAATAAGAATGAACATTTGTACATATTATGAATTGTTAAAGTAATTACTGTTACTTATTCTAGATTAATCCAAAGAAATACTTGAAATTTGCGCTTTAATTTATAAGCTTTCTCGTCAGTTTTTACTCCTCCACAGCATAGATGGTATCAAACCTGGATATAATCAGCAGGAGGACAGTTTAACACACAACACTGCATCTTTCCCTTTAAAAAAGTTTTTTTTTTTTTTTTTTTACCTCACATGTAGTCCTTAAAAACCCCGCTTAAGAGAAATTACACTGCAGACATTTCTGTAAGTTACAGAGAAGCAAAATAATAAGAAAACCACATCAAAAAGAGTCCTGGCCTTGTAGTGGTTATTTCAAAACAACAAAGAGAATTACGCAGCTGAGTCACGTTATGTTCACTGCTTTTTCCCAGCATGTGTCAGACCTTAAATACATCACTTTTACCATGTGCACAGGTGAAAGGCTGCGGCGCATCAATGCATCTGTCGGGAGATTAATGAAGAGAGCGCTCACAGATTCAGCTGAATAAACACACCAGTCATGGGCTCTTACATACGACTATCACTTCATTCAGGGAGGCACTTTGTGTCGTAAATATTAGATAGACTAAACACACTTCTTTATTAAATCTGTTGCTATTAAATCCTTGAAATGTTTAGTAACTAAGAGTGTGAGTTTAGGAAGTCACACTCTGATTGAGACATATATTAGTTGTCATTATTTTTATAGAAATCAGTTTCTATTTTGACATTAAAGAGAGTTTTTTTTTTTTTTGTAATTTCTTTTGATCATGATTGATTTGTAAAAGTAATAAAAGGGTAAAACATCCAAGGGGATTAGTACTTTTATAGGCACTGTATTTCCCCTGGAATACTTTGTTCTCGTTAATAATAAGCTTTGAAAGGAATTACGGTAGATGCCGCAGTTGCGCAGCCGTCATCACCTTACTATTATCTAGAGAAGACGTGCAGGAGGCCGACGTGAGCGCGCTCTCTTTATGCAGTCTGCAGTGCATCCAGAACCGGCCTGCTAACCAGCGCAGTGGCACCTGCAGGGGCTGACACAGAGATGTATACACATGAGAATCAGGACCAGATGCAGCTTGTAAATGCTTGTCAGAGTTTAATAAATTCTTCATTGGTCATGACCATCTTTGTCATGTTGTTATGCTCTGTGCTGACAGCTAAGAAAGAACAGGAAGACAGCTTTTATGAGTTTAGCTTAGGGACTGCGGAGATGACAGTACACACACTGCAGGAATTAGACTCCACTGCCGGGTCCTGCAAATACATTACTCTTGTTATGGCTAAGGGAAACTTAAGCTGGGTGTAGATGTTTTGAGTTTTGTTATTTGACAGTAATGTGATCAGATATGTGGAAAGTGCATTTTATTTTTTGTTTTGTTTAAAGGCCACTCCTGCCTGTCAGTATGTTAAGTTGTTTTACTCCCATGTGTAACAGCATCCTAACATTGTCCTGCTTTAATGCGCTCCTTCTTCTCTTGTTTTCAACTCCAAATGGTCAACATCAAAGATGTAGCTTATGCTGCGTTCAGGTTCTCCTCTGAGCTGGGAAATTCAACTGGAAGTCACCTTTACCACTGGAAAACTGGGAGCAATAATGATTGGTTAAAGACACCAGCAAAATTACATATTTCCCCTGACGTATTCTGTCACTTGCTTTCAAAATAAAAAAACAGGAGTTATGACCTTTTCAGCTTATTCAGCTGTAACTAAACTCATCGTTACAGCAGCAAAGGCTGACATTTTCATGACTGAGTTTTACGTACAGCTCCAGAAAAAATTAAGAGACCATTTAAAATGATCAGTTTCTCTGATTTTACTTTTTGTAGATATGTTTGAGTAAAATGAACATTGTTCTTTTATTCTATGGACTACTGAAATTCCAAGCAAAGATTTAGTATTTATTTGGAGAAAATAACGAAAAAGTTGCAGCGCTTTCATACTTCAAATAAAGCAAAGAAAACAAGTTGATATTCATGTATAAACAATACTGATGTTTTAACTCAGGAAGAGTTCAGAAATCAGTATTTGGTGGAATAACGACGAGGTTTTCAATCAGGTTCAGAGCAGTGGACTCTTAGTTTTTACCAGAGCTGCATATATTCACAAATGTCAACACTTTTTTGTATTTCTGTGTTATGAAAGTTTCCTTTCAAGAAACGTCCCAGAAACAGCTGCAGAACATCCACAACAAGAAAGGTTTGGTGGAATAAAAGTGAAGTAATTGTTGTCTCTTTTTCTTCTACGCTCACTCGTTGCCTCTTTAAACTGTAAAATCTGTCTGTGTCTGTAGGTGTTTACCCCAAAAACACTTTGCTCACTGAAATGTTGTATATCAGCTGGAATGTAGTTACTCAGCAAAGGAAGTCATCTTAGAAGAGGGTGTAGCTGCCTGTCTCTCCGTCGGGCTCTGTCTCTGAGAAAACAGAACGTTAATGAATAAATACGGGCCTCCCACTCCCACTCAGTCTCATCTGGTTTATCAGAAATCCAGAGCTGTTCTGCAGAGTGTGCACTCCAACATGCTATATTGCAATCAAAAACACCTGGCCTCAGGGCTTGGAATGGTCACAACATTACAGCTCAGGAACGAGCCAGCCGCTCCATATAGCCCCCATAATTGTTGGACAGAGGAGGATTTCAGATTGTTGTGTTTTTATTGCGTAGTTTTACTGTTGTTGTAGCACATTAGACCCCGGGCCAATTTGAAACGCCCAACGCAGGCTTTATGATCATAATTTTGCAAAACAAATAGAAAGTTCCTTCTCAAAGATCTGCACAGCGCTGACACTGCACAGATGTGAAACGCTTGTATGGGAAATAAAGTCTTACTAGAGCAGATTTTTAGTGTGCAGATTGAAGCATGTGCAGGATCTGGCCAGTGTGTTTGAGTATTTTCAGGAAAACAAAACCGAAATACTGAATTCAACGTAAATTTCTAGTGTTTTGTAATTGGGACTCTCCCACGCAAGTTTGCGTTAACTGTAACTGCGTTACTCCCTGGATTACACCAAACGTAGCTGAGCGCCAACACAAACACAGTCTGCTGCTTAAATCCACCAAGTGACATAAAGTGAAGTGAAACTTGCCCAAATCCAGAGACTAAAACCTCAGAAGCATAAAACAGGGAACGTTTGCTTTACTCTGAAAGTTTACGCTGGAAGTCTTGCTTTCTCTCACTCTCTTGCAGCGTACATGTTTCAGCTTGTCCCGGTGTGTCCTTTTTTTTTTTCAAATGCCAACACAGTTTAGTTTGAGTCTCTTTCTCACAGCGTAACTTTGAGGTGAGTGTTACTACCGCAGCCTGTTGGGTTCACTGACTGAAAAAAACATCAAGTTTTTCAGTTTCTGACAACTTTGTGTGGGCAGATTGAAATAAAAATAATCCCATTCTGGACAACAGGCAACATTTAGGTGCATTTTAAGAAAAATGACCTTACTTATTGATCCACGGACATTTATAGTGTGAAACATTTTCCTTAGTATGTTTACAAGTGGTGCATTCACAGACCTGTTCTCTGTAAATCTGAGCGCTCTCAACATTTTCTTACACTTTGGCTCATGTTGGACAATATTAAAACATAAAAGCTTGTAGAAAAGGATTGTGAGCTGTTGTGTAGGCCTGTCGCAATAATCAGTAGATCAATTAATGGCATGATTAATTAAAACAAACTCAGGACTTTTCATTTGCATGATTTATTGATTTTCTCTTTTTCTACCAAAACCTGAACAAAAATCCTAGGTCTGCCCAAAGACTTCATGTTCATGCTGTTTTGTGTATTTATTTTGCATATGTAAAATGTCTTCCACCTTCAGCGTTAAATATTAAATAACATTTAAAGTCTATTGATCTTTGAGAATGTGCTCCTGCATTATTATGCCATAACCATTGTATTACTTGAAAATGGTCTCAAAACAACAATCCTATAATTCATCATGTAGCAGACGTTGTTATCGCGACAGGCTTGGTGTTGAATTTTACAGAGGAGATGCTTCTTAAAAAGGCCCCATCACTTACAGACCACAAAACCCAAGATGAAGAGAACACATAAGCCAAAAGTGGAGTGCAAAAAACGTTTAAAAGAAGTTGGATGTGAGTTCATTGTTGTAACATTAATGAGAGTACAAGAATAAGAGTGATGCTGGTCCGTATGAGCAGGCTGCCAGGCCGGCTCTCTGGTTTCTGCCCCCTGCCAGGCCCTGGCAGCCCCGCCTCCCCCCCACAGAGACGGCTTCCTTGCCGTGATGAGCTTTTGACAGGCCCCAAAACAGCCTGCTTAATACTGTGCCAGGGCAGACATGGAGCGGCTGGGATCCTGGCAGCTTCTTGGCCCACGCTCCGCATCACGGGCCTCAACCCATTTCACCCCTCCTCCTCCTCCTCACTTTCTCCATCCTTTCTTCCTAGGGCCTCAGGATTGTTATGCAAAGCTGGCCAAGCAGAGAGTGTGGGAGGGCTGTCAAGCACACATGTGTCCGGATCATATTTGTACGATCTCCCGTCATGGTGAGAGACACGGGTTCAGACTGTGAGCTCTTATCTGCTCTGTGACGGATGGAAAGGCTGGAGCCCGTCCTGGAAAAGGATCCCCATCCCTGAGGCTCACTACCTGGAATCAAGAGGTGAATTTGGCTCAAACAGATGTGGATCATTCAGAATCCCCAAACGGTTCTGGACTCACATTTGCTCCTCGGCTTTGATAAAATGTGTAACTACTTAGTTAATTCTCAGAACTTGGTGGGTTTTTAAAAGTAAACCACGGCGTCAACGTGACAAACATAAGCAGACAGAAGATCCGCCACTGCCATCCTGTGGTGACCTGAGGGTACTGCGCCTGCAGAGCAGCAACATGGATAACTCATTACAGCCACACCATGCCTTTTCCATTTGTGGTGAGTTTTATGGCTTCTCCACTGTAAACATTATTCCAAGAAAAAAGAAACATAACGCATGTGTTGTGACATTTGAGTCCTACAGAAATACTGTGGGTTTTTTAACTACTTTTACATTAAACCTGCTAATTATTTGGCAAAAAAAAAACCTAATGCGGAGAAAAAACAGTCCAACGTTATAAAAAAAAACTAGCAGCGCATGTTTAGTGAAATAACATGTGTATTTTATCACTCTATTACAAACAGATGTGTTTATCTGAAACACAAAAGTAACTAAAATAATAATTTGTTATTTATTCCACTTATTAAATCCCAGTTATGATAAGAGGATGGAGATGAACAGAAGGATTTAGAGCATTTGTTGCGTTACAGAGCAGAAATCTGGCTCTGTACTGTTAAAACAACATTTGAAATAATAAAAATATAATGTAAAAGGTGGAAGACAGTCAGACTGACAACCAAAAACCTGGGAAAAGTAACTGGTTACAAATCACCACAACCTCAAACGGACCAGAAACAAAAGTTTAAATGTGAATAAAATAAGAAACACAGGTGAAAATATTACTTGATCAATTTGAATTGCTCCATTCTTCTCCACAGAGGAAATCCTTGTCCATTGTAACACTTGTCATCTCCAACATTTGTAATGTTTTTAGTCTTCCTATAATGTCAGTAACCTGCTTCAGCAACTCAGTATTTATAAAGCAGCACTGAAGCAAAAAGGTGTTTTAGTTTTTAGTTTTGACAGATTGTATATTGATGTTCTGTAATCAGATGGATCCACATTTCTGCCGTCTTTTTGGAAAACTGATGTTAGTTTCCACCTGATAAGAAAGATCATCCAGACAGACTGTTATCAGGAAAAGATGCATAAATCATAAACAGCTGCTGAAATACTGCTATCCTAGGAGGACTAAACCTGAAATCAACGATTGTGTTTGTGAAAAGAGATTAATGAAGAAATATTACAGCTTTATAGTTGCACATAACATTATCTTTACTCCTGGTTTATGGTACAGTAGATTTAAGTTATTCTTCACTAAAAATGCATTTTCTTAGACTTTTTTAATGCCTTTAATTTCAAAAACACATTTAAAGTTGCTTAGATAAAAACCTCCAGAGTTATATTCTTATATGTTGTTCAAAGTACTTGGTAAAAAACAAAACATTAATCGCAGACGTTGCATTTGTAATGGTATTTTTAAGTTAGAATGCATTTTGAGTTATTGCTTTTTTCTTTGATTTCCTAATATGTCTTTTCATGTTGGGATGTGAAGTTAATAGTTGATTAATTTCAGGAAATCGGAGGCATGAAAAGTAGGACTGAGACTTGAAATATTTAGCTAATAAAATATTACACTGTAAAATAAAAAATAAAATAAGTTCAGGGCATTGAAACTTTAATATAAGATCTCAGCATTTCTATGCAACGCATGTTAATCATTTATATGTACTGAGCTACATGCTGGTGGTATTTTATGAATCAATGGTGAAAATCCTCTGCATCGATGCTTACACTGTGGAGTTAATCTGCAGATCAGAAACAATATCCTCATCATTAGTTCAATGCACTTCAATCAGTGCTAAACTCAAAACATTATTATCAGATTCCGGCTTGATTTCAGCGTCTGTGAGCCACATTTAACAAAAACATCCTCAGGAAAAGCTCTGAGCAGATCCTCGTTGAGCAGTCAAGCCTCCTTATGGATGCTACAAACATCTTGAGAACGTAAAATCCCAATAAATCATCCCTCTGTCTATTTTTACAACCAACACTCACTTCCAAACACCATCTTCTTCTTCTTAACAGATCAGCCCTGCAGTCAGGCGTTATTTTCCCGTCCACATTCTCTATGAGACAGCTGCAGGACCCTTGTGAGTGTTGCAGCCGCATATCATGCTTCCTCAGGCAGCCAACAAACATGACATGAACTATGAGCTGGCTCACCGTCTCACACACACACACACACACACGCACACACACGCACACACACACACACACACACACACACACACGCACACACACACACACACACACACACACACACACACACACACACACGCTTGTTTCACGGTGAGATAACTGGAGCGCCCGGCACCTCCGTCCTGTCAGGAAAGTATTTTCTTTTCTCGTCGGCCTGTCAAGAGAACGCAGACACCTACCAGCGCAAAGTCACAGATATTTGCTTCTCATTTGCAGCTCATCTCATTTGCATATGAATCTTTTTTTTTTTCATTTTGCATGAGTTAAAACCGACAAGCTCTTTTTTTTTGTTTCCCATCAACATATTCAGTGCTGTAATGTAATGCTGAAGCAAACAAGTTTCTTTCAGTTCTTTTTTGCTTCGTTTTGCTTTTATTGAGGAACATGTCCAAGTAAATAAATCTCTAACTTAGCAAGTTTCACAGTTTATAAAATGTCTACACACAGCCATAATTAATATTTGACATGTAAAAAAAGTGTTTTTTTTAAATGGTATTAATAATTATAATTACAAAAAAATAATATTTTTGTTTGAAAATCAAACAAAAATATGTTCCAGGAAACCGATAAAAAACAAAGACTTTGCTGAACCACACAGCTGCTCTGGTTAATCTTATCCTTTAGTGAAGGAAGAGAGGTTACAAGAATTAAAATGATTTAATTAAACAAAATGCATCATCAGAAGAAGAGCACACAAACATCACTGCATGTGTAGCATGTCATCCATGATTATAGAACATGTAAAACAACATTTACATGACTAAAGATGGACGTCTCTCCAGGCTGAGAGTCAGACTCACACGAAGTGAAGTTCAGAAGTTTCTGATTAATACAACTTGTTTTCTATATGTGACAACACAAAGCTAAGTCTGACACAAAGACAACACCTTCTTTCTTTATTTATTATCTATTTCTATAGGTACAAACCAACACTGAACACTGTTACATTTATGGTTTTAGCTCGTTTTCAGTGCACATCCCAGGGGCACCGACTGCAGTTTTTTGACCGATTTCTGTTCACCAATCTTGAAAAAGCCAAACCTGCCGATTCCGATTATGGCAGGTACGAATAGTTTTGTCTGAAGAGTTGCTGAATTTAGCAAGAAAGTCACTGAGTTAGTAAAAGTGTGGTGACTACTGTCAACTCCAAACATACAGACATGCTCACCGATCTCCTAAAATGAAGGAAGCCTTCAGCTGGCCGATACATTGGAGCACCCTTAGCTAAAACAATGTAAAAAACAATAAAACAACATTGTTAAATCAACATCACATTCACAGTGAAGCATGGTGGTGGCAGCATCATGATCTGGAATGAACTAATAAAAAACTCCAAATGCGGATCAGTTTAGATTAAAATCGTCATGTGTCTGCTAAAAAGCTGAAGATAAAGAGGGAAGTTATTTGTCAGCATCCCTGTAAATCCAAACCACATTTTTTATTATTATCATCATCAAATGTTTCAACTCACAAAAATCTGATGATTTAACCTGGGTGTGCAGGCGCTGGGTTTGGTGGAGATCGGCTGTAATCGTCTCTGCAGAAAGCTGCTGTGTGCTGCATTATTTAATCTCCTTATATGCCCTGAAAAAATATGACACAAACATCAGAGAATGGAAAAACAATGAGCTCAGACTTTGCAACCTGGCAGACATAATCAAATCATTGTGCTGAGGGTCTAACTCGCATTAAACGCCAGTCTATACATCATACTGTATATCTAATTTAAGGCTGAGCAGACGGCTCTTTGAAGACAAAGTTTTGAAATCACATTCCAGTTTCCCCTCCCAAACAGCAAATTATTTCTACTCCCGCAGGACGTGTGATTTCGGACCCCGAGTTGGAGCAAATCACTTGCAGACTACTTCATGAGGAGCTTATTAATCTGAGTCAAGGGGTCTGGGATCTGAGCTGAAGTATAAACAACCTCCTCATCAATGGCCAATGTTAGAAAAAAACAAGAGTCTGCTCAGTTCCACCTCACAACCTCTACAGATATTTAGAAACCGGTGCGATGCCAGAGAGCGCAGAGAAGGGCTGCGGCAGAAATATGCGCTATAATTGAGAACAGTCTGCAAGTGTATGTAAGCAAGGTATGGTGTAATTAATCCCAGTGCAGAGAGGATCCTCTGCAGAGCGCGATCACGTATTCGTTATCTGACGTCACCGTGGGCCCATCAGATACAGTTTCTAAATACCCAGCCGTTACATGTTTCCCTTCTCTCTTCAAAACATCTTCTGCCGTTACTTCAGCCACAATTAGTGGAGGTTATCAAGGGGCATCTGTCACCAAACTGTGACCTGCAGAAACCCACCCTCACTTCCCCTCCAAAGGTGCCTCAGCGCCTTATTTCCTCCTTATTGCACCCCCATTTCAGGCCCTTTAAATATGGAAAGCTAGCAGAGCTGCGAGACAGATGACGGGAAAGGAAAGGCAGATTGGAAAGATGCTGGCACTTCTTATCTACCATATATTAGCAGCTGAGAAATGGGGTTTGCCATATTCCATTAGCCTGCTGCCGTCCCGTCATCGCCTGCCATTCCCAGCGAAAACATGATCCAAATGCAGTCCAGATGTCTCAGCCATCAAGCCTTAATAACTCACTACCCCACATTAATCTTATCAAGCGTGTGATGGATTCTTGTCTGATAACATCTCACAGCGCTTCAAAATATAAGTTCCTGCAGCTGACCACAGCTTTACTGCGAGCTGATTGGTAGCCGCCTCCCTCCCCCGCCTCCTCACTCTTAAATAAGCTGAAATATATTTTATATTTTTAATTTATCCAAATAAAAACTATTCTTCTATTATTTGACCGCTTGGATTTCCATCTCAGTGCTGTTTATTTATAGAAATGCTGGAATTGCAGACTGAAGGTGATAAATGAGGAGGATTTTTTTATATATTTTCCTTGACATTTCCTTATCTGCATCTAGGAAATATTCCACATAACTCAAGTGTGGTAGTTAATCACATCTCTGTGGTTTATGAGGTCTGTATTTTCTTTAGATGGGACTTTCTGCAGGTCATAACATGCATTCAGTTATAAGAGAAATGGGCTAGAAAATCATTTTTACACTGCTAGTGTTCTCAGGTTTAACATATAAGTTAAAGGTGAAGTAAAATAAATCAGTGATATTTACATCACTTTTAAAAGCTACCAACAGTACGCAACCAGCTGGGCTTCCTTAGAAATAACATTTTACCAACTGAATGAATTTGATTACTTATATTTATACCTGAATTGAATGGTATGTAACTGAACCTATATGTCATATTTACTGCTATAAATAGGATTTATCACATTTGAGAGCTAAAGAATAGAAAGCTAAGGTAGCGTATAGACCCCCAGTCCAGCAGGGGGTGCCCAAGAGCACTTTCACTTTGCTCACACGGAAGCAAGATTTGTCAAGCTTATTTTAAATCTCTTCAAAGGTTTGACTCATAAATTTTACGTAATTTTCCACTCCTGTGGAGTGGATAGTGGAGCAGTAAACATTACTGATAGACAAAAACTGTAATTGTAACTGTTCTACAAATATCTACACAAATGAATTAACAGGATTAAACAAGTCTACCTGGCCATGACTTTAAGAACCCCTCAACGGAGCAAATGTGTTTCATAAAGACAGAAAATAAAGTAAAAAACAAAAAAACGCAGCAAAACATGCCTCATTCATTCTTGTACTTGTAGATCAGTAAATACAAATCCAGTGAGAAGCTCAAAATTAAGCTTTATTAAGTTTTGTTTGACATCTTGTAGCTCTCAGGCCTGTGAAAAACATATAAAGGTGTGAATTAATTGTTGCATAGTGCCTGCTGCTGAAGAAACCCTCAACACAGTTAGGCTGAAGCTTCACATAAACCACACCAGACTGATCATTTTAAGACTCCTCGTCACTTCAATGTACTTTTATACTGGCAAGACTTTGCAACATCCGGTCCAAACATAAATTAAGTGACAATCAGTTTCCTTCAGTGTTTGACGGCTAAAAGCTATTCACAGTGAGGAAGGACTGATTTTCTCTCTGGTCTTGAAATGGGAAACCCTGAACCATGAGGTCCAAAGCCTCTTTCCGTCAGAGGCCAAGGTTACACTGTTTTCCCAAGCTGTCCATCCAAAATCAGTCCTCCTCAGATGAGAGGTGGGCTCCTTCATCGTGAACCTCTCTGTAGGCGGCCATGGGGCCGCCGTCAGGAGTGTAGCTCCCCATAGAGATCTTCAGTCCTTCAGACAGTTTCTGGGCGGCCAGTTTGGCCTGCAGCTCCTGAAAATAAACCCCAACACAGAAAGACAGCTGACATGAAAAGGTTGGTAAACAGAGAACCAGCAGCAATGCTAGTGGTGTTAAAACCTTTAACTATGAATGATAAAGAGCCAGAAGCAGCAGCAGCAGCACGGGAGTTTGGCTCAGGAGTCTGGCAGTGACAACCAGCGACTGGATGCTGCCCTCTACTGGTGATGGAAAAGAACTAAAGCCAACTCTATTATAAACTACAAAAAATGTGAATTAGCCACTACAGTGCTTTGCTAAAGTATTCATACCCCTTGAACATTCACGATTTTGTTTCATACCAACTCAAAGAGGAATAGTCATAATATTCAAAGCAAATGAATACATGGTTGTTGTTTTGTTTGTTTGTTTTTACAAATCTGAAAAGTATGGTATGAACCTCTATTCAGCATTTTTACTTTGATGCTCCCAAATAAAATTGAGCACAACCAATTGCCTTTGAAAGTTGCCAAATTTATGAAAAAAATACAGCTCTAAACTCTTCTTCAAATACCCGAGATGTTTGTTAGAGAACAAGTGAAGAAATAGCATCATAAAAAAAAGAAAACACACAGACAACAAATGGATAAAGTTGTGGAGTTGTAGTTATTGAGAGAAAGCCAGCACCAACCTGCTGTTTCTTCGTCTGTTCTCTGACGAGAGCGGCCGACTCTTCTAAAGACAGAAGCTGTGCTGGGCTGTGATGAAGAGGAGGGAGTTTGGCTGCAGTGATGTCATCCAGGTGCTTCCTGTCGCGCTCCTTCCTGTCCAGAGCGGAGAGCGGCGACCCAGTTCCAGAGGAACGTCCAGGAGATAAAGATCCTGATGGACAGCCGTCATGTCTCTGGGGAAGTCTGGATAATATGGAGGAGAAGATGGTATTCATTAACAAAGTGAGAGAACATTGAAACAAGAGAATGATACTCATGAAATTATCTGCTCTTACTGATTTGGTTTGAATTTTTGCTTCTTGGGAGCTGCAGACCTCTCGGTTTTTTCTAAGACAGTCATATAGTGAGGCTTTTTAGCCGGCTGCTTTACAAGAAAGTAGTTATCTTTTGCCTTGCTGTTTAATTGTTCATTTAATTCATCAGGTCTTGCTTCAAACAGAGTAACTCTGTCCAAGGCAACCACAAGATCACTTTCTTTGGTGTGATCAGAGTTCACTGCAGCTGTCTCTGCTGTGGAGACACACTGATCCTGCTGCTTGTCCAAAGATGTGTCCTGTGTACCATCACCTGCACCACCCTTAATCTCTTCATTCAGGCGTGAAGCTGCTGGTGTGAAGGGTGCAGCACAGTGCTGGTAAGAGAAAGCTTGGTGATACTTGGACTGTAACTCTGCTCTGGCAGCAGACATCAAGCTCTGCCTCCTCTTCTCCTCACTGCACTCTTCAATGGCGAGACGCACTTTCTCTGCAAAGTCTTGGATTTTCTTTCCTTTGTCAGGAAGAGTCTGCAAGAACCGCCTGCATAACAAGAAAAATCTGTTATGCTTTACCTTAATCAAACAATAGACGTACACTGATAACAAACGTTACAGATGCCACTGTGCAACAATTTCTGCATTTTCAACACAAAACACAAATCATACACAAATATACAATCAGCAATGTCTTACAATGAAAGAAATTTACTCCTGCACAAATAAAATAGAGAAAAAAATCCACTTGTTTAAACAAAAGAAAAATAAAATAAACATATAAAAAACGTAATTTACAAAGAGAAAACTGATTTGAAATTAAAATAACCAGAGAAAAGCATTATGTCCACTAATAACGGTGAATATGAACGGCAGTTACGAACGTTGCGGCAGTTACGAACGTTGCGACATTTACGAACGTTGCGGCAGTTACGAACGTTGCGACATTTACGAACGTTGCGGCAGTTACGAACGTTGCGGCAGTTACGAACGTTGCGGCAGTTACGAACGTTGCGACATTTACGAACGTTGCGACATTTACGAACGTTGCGACATTTACGAACGTTGCGGCAGTTGCAGCAAAAAACACATTGATGACTAATATTAACACAAAATATACTAACATGTTAGCAGTGTAACAATATTTAAATACAGGCGTAACAGCCGCGACTTAATATCTCAGTTAAATACATCTATAATCACAACGGCGAATACACGACGGAATACAGACAAAAGCTAACTAACTACAAAATAACTGTCCGAATTACATATATCACCAGTCGCTTGGAAAACTACAAAAATAATTTCAATATATTTGCTTTACATTGTAAATCACTTTTAGTTTGTAAGAGTTGCCTTTTATTGTGCTTGTGAATCACAGAGGTGACAACTATTACTGTGATGCCACGGCCAGAGCTCGTTTATTCTGAACTGCGCATGCCCAGAGCCAGAAACTACAATCTCCCCAGCAGACCAACAGTGGCACGATAGTGCCCTCTTATTTATAAAAAGTTGCATGTACCCAATATAAAACAAATAGAAAAGAAGTTAAACCTGAAGTATGTGCCTTTAAAAAAATGTTTGGTTTTTTTTGTTTTGTTTTTTTACATATTCATTAAAACTGTCGTGACAGTATGGTGAAAATAAAATCAAGAATATACCATATGGTGAATATAGTATATTCACCATATGGTATATTCTTGATTTTATTTTTCTGTAGAAAAATAAAATCGAGCTCCTCTGCCTTCTCCCAGTGCAAACACACAAAATACACAGCTGAGTCAGAAACAACCAATCAGAGTCAGGAGGGGGGACTTAGTGCTGTCAGTAATTCTTGTGTATGCCACTCACACCAACAGCAGAGCCTGTCATGACTCCTTAGGCTAATTAGCAAGGCCACCAATCACAGCGGATAAACACTTGTCTTGGGAAAACAACGTTGGTGGAGAATGCTAGATATTGAGCTCAGTGTGCTAGCTCTATAGCTAGCACATTGAGCAGCATGTAGAAGAGCATGATTGACAGTGCTTATCCTTAGCCTTCCCCCTGAGTCTGATCTATTAGTAACATCCAGACCTAATCACACTTTTAAGAACATATGCTGAGTCAGCCAGTTGATATGGTTGTCCTGCTTCACTTCAGCTTGATCTCATTGATTCAGGCCTGCATACAGCTTCAACACATACAGCCAATTCACATGAAGGCTTTTTCTTACATATTTTATTTCAAAATTTCATTTTTTAAAAGCTTCTAATTTCCAGAGTTGTCAATCCTTGTAACCTTTTATGAGGTATAAATACAAACATAAACTTTAAATACAGAACCTGTAAAAAATAAAATAAAAAACAGATGGATGAATACATAAACACATTCTTATCCACACCTGAAACGTATTACTTTGCCAAACTGAGACGAAACCCTGAACATAATAAAATTAACTTTTTCCAAGTGGAGCTCAACAAAAAACTTGTTACAAAGGCATTATTAACATTTATTTATCCCTACAAGTGTGTTTTTAATTATCTAAAAACACACTTGTATAAGCTCAGTAATCCATATTTAGCTAAAATGAGAGTAGACACAAAAGGTACAACTGGAGAGACAAAGCGAATATCACCACAGCTGTCATTGTGTTTTATTGTACTTACTTGTTAGATAGGATCTTTTCCTGTCGGAGCAGCAGCTCCTGGAGCTCCTCTAAGCTGTGGCTCCTCAGGTCTCCAACCTGTCCCTGCCGCTCTGTCCACGGTGAGGACATCGCTACTCTTAGCTACTGACAGCCATTCGCTAACAGCGGCAGCTCCGGTTGAAAAGTCAACATCAACATGTACCAAATCTAAAAAAAAACAGCTACTAAAATACAGATTCTTAATCATTAAAAAGACCTAAAAACTTCCAGAGAAGAAGGTTTCACTCCAAAGCACACACGACCCAATAGTATTTGAAAGTAGAGTCCGTTTTCTACTTCGTTTGAGGAAGTGAAATGTCACTAACTGCGCTCTATCGCCCCCACCGTTAGACATTCATAAGTACGTCGTTTCCATGGAAGCAAAAGAAGCGTATTTGCTGCCCTCTTCCGGCCAAATTTGGTTAACAGCGCCACCATTGAGATTTTATGGATGATTTTATGCAATATTCGCGTTTTTTTCAGGCATAGTGGCACTGATATACAAGTATTTTATCTTATTGTATTACAAATGATGTGTTCTATTGTTTCAAAATTGTTTCTCTATTGTTTCAAATTAATTTCTTCATTACACTTGCATTTTGAAAACAACAAAAAAAGAAAACTCTTTGAACTGGTCTAATTTTTTTCCTCTATGAAAGTAAGATGTTTTCCTTTATTCCAAATGTTATGATAGTTAAATATTTCTAGTCTATTATTTCCAAAAGTGGAACTCATACATTGTATCAATTTATTACTGTCAGTGAAATACTTCAAGTCTTTTATTTATTTATTTATTTATGATTGTGGCATACAGATGTCGTGGGCTGCACAGTCATTGAGAAGACTGGTAACTGGACAGATGTCCAGAAGACTGTCATTATGACTGAGGAAATGCCAAAAAAAAGGTCGTTAAAAGCTCAACAGGATTCAATTGTAAAAATGTATCACATACTTAAAGATCTCACAGAGAAGGTATTATCTCTCATCCAAAAATGATACGCAATAAAGGTAGAATATGCTCTGATTTGATGACACCAAAACCGAACTTTCTGTCCTACATTCAAACTAAAACCAGCCAAGCAAATCCCAGACCAAGCCGTCCTCTCAGTGAAACATGGTGGTGGAGAAACAATGCTGGGAGGATGTTTTTGTTAAGAGTTAATGGGAAGATGACTGGAGCAAAAAACAGGACAATCTTGGAAGGAAATCTGTTAAAAATTTTAAAAAGGTCTGTGGTGAAGGTTGTACTTCCAACAGGAAAATGAAAATAAACATAAAGCCTGAGCCACAATGAATACAGTAGATCAGAGGATATTATGTGATTTTTCTTCACTGTTGCACTACCTTGTGTTTGTCCTGATGAAACACTGCGGTTTGTTGATATGTGATAAAATGCAATCCCACTGCAGGTTGTAAAATATCTCATATGTTCAGAGGAATGTTGGTGTTTAGATATTTCTCGTTGGCTGACCACCAGTGAAACCAGTCTGAACTTTTCCAGCTTCGCAGCCTCAGATTTTCCACAGCTGCATTTCCTGTCCGGATGTTTTCCAACCACTGAACCAAACCATTTCTCATTTAGCTCAGCAGACAATGGCCCACACTTTAACCGAGAAGTTGCAGCTGTGTCCCTCACAGCCAGTGTCAAAGGTCAAAATCTGTTGAAATGAAGTTTTTTTTTTTCTTATATTCTCACACGGCTGCAAAGTTTAAAAAAAAAAAAAAGCAGACTTTATTTCTATTATGTATTTACAAAATTCAGTCCCAATATGTTTATTAATGAAATTATAAATCCTACTGTGTAGTTTAAAACATTGATGCTCCCCCCATCCAGTCAACCAGATTTTGATTCAAATTTCTCTCAGACTATCTGGATTCTTTTTGATGAAATCTTGAAGTTTGGATTTATTAATTTATTTACACACACTTCTTTCCTGTGAGAACCATGCAGTTGGTTTATTTGTGTAAATAAGCATTTAAATCACTTCCAAAATGTTTTTTTTTTTCTGTCCACATTTTACGAATTTTTGACACAACCTTTTTTAAATCATCTATAAAAGTACTCTCAGTCACAATCAGTCTGTTATGGCACAGAAGGTGGAAAGCAATGCTTGTGGCTCAGTAATGGCAGTAACTTTATTATCAACAAAAGCACAACTGCAAATTCTTAGTACTCAAAATGTCCGATAACCCTGTTGTCAATACAGATATTTATTCCCATCACCAATATGAGACAGTAGGATATGTACACAAAGGCACAATGCAAGTTAATAAATATTATTTACAGGGCATGAACAACAGCAAAATATGTCATTTAATATATACAAATAAAAAACATTTAGAAATACCAACAATAACCATATCAATCCCTAACCAGGACAGATATTTTTAGCTCAGTAAGCGTGGAAAATGGGCTACATCTGCTGTATATAAAAAGACAATAAAAAATTAATTCAGTTTATTACACCCCACTGAGAGCAACATGTGTTATTACAAAAGCTGCTGACTTCATACATCATCAATAACACTCTTTTCCATCATGCCTGGCAGAGGCAGTAAGATGATTTTAACTTTCACCGTTGTGATCAAAAATCAGAAAAAGTGAAAATAGTTCACCAGGGGAAACAAAGAACGTGTTTCATAAACTTCATTTTTACTTGTGCAAATCTGTTTTGAAAAGCTTTATCCATGGTAAATGAGAACAATAAACAGTACATTTTCATTTTAAATCCAAGTGAATTACAGTTAAGCCCACAGGTGTCCATACTCCAGACGGATTTGGATTTAAAGTTAATTTAATTTAAATCAGAAGTTTGTTTCCAGTTGGAAAACACTTTAAGAAGAGTATTAATCTAAAAATAAAAGTTTATATTTAAAAACGGCACATTGAAAATGATCAATACCATTTCCAATAATTAATAGAAAAGCTTTTTATGACAATACAAAACTTTTTATAATTACTGAGCAGGTTTGTGCATGTTTTCACTGGTACTTGGACAATGTTTAAGTTTGTGTTTTTAAGGTTGCAAGGCCTCCCAGACTCAAGTCCCACACTCAGGTGAAAGCTCAGACTTTGACTGGGCCACTGCAAAACATTACTTATTGTCAGAAGAAACATGATGGAACAAGTAAAGGTCACTTCAAATATAAATCTGCCACTGAGGTAGAGCTGGATATTTAATCAATAACAATATATATCACAGCCCACATGATCAATATTAACAGATTATGAATCTGATAGAATATTCAATATTCAATAAATAGAATATTCACTGAACTCAGAGCCAGAACTGCACAGCATTCTGGGAGATGTATTTAGAAGAAAGGTTTTAGCCACTCTTTGGTTACCTAGCAACACATTCCTTCTTTGGTCACCTAGCAACAACCTGTTGAGTAACTTAAGCAGCAGCAGTTTAAGATTTCACCGCTCAAACTGCTGAAAAAAACAAACAACATGGAGTGAAAACTGAGAGTAAAACAGGAAAGGTCCTGCCACCAATTTGGCAATATTTTAGATATTTAAAACAAAAATATAAAACGCTCAAGTTTTTCAGCTACATTCGTCCAGCCCTACGCTCAGGGATGTGAACAACTTTGGGCTCAACTGTAAATGACCCGACTCAGAAAGTTGCATATTTTCTCCTGAAGGCGTCTACAAGATCTGATAAACCAGAAAAAAATAAAAAAAGAGAGCAAAATAAATGTAATTATTTAGAGCTTCCCAAACGTTGAGCCCTGTAAATCAATCAGTGCTTATCCTTCAGGTTGTGTCCAATCAGTTTCATGAAGGGTGAGGAAACCTGTAGCCTTGATCTCGGCCGAGAAGACAAGGTGGAAGACGTGACCTGCGCTTTGGTTTGAGTAGCAGTGTCTGCTTTCGGCTCTGCATCCACCTCGTCTCTCCTGGACGGGACCGGACCCTCAACGGGGTCGGACTCAGAGGACACACCGTTCATCGCCGGGTTGCTGGACTGCAGGTACTGGCTGTACTGACCAGGAGAGTACTTCAACAAACTGGTCTCCAGCCTGCTGGGTGGAGGGTTAGTCGAACTGTATGTGTGAGGCTGGATGGGCGTTGTTAGTCTGAACGACGGGTACTGGAGGGACGACAGGTAGGAAGGCCGTGAAGAGGATGGAGCCCACGGTGTGGGCGATGATGGAGGTTCTGTCGGTGACAGAGGTTGAGTGGGTGATGATGGGTTAACTGGTGATGAAGGCTGGACACGTGGTGTAGGTGATGAAGGTGGGGTGGAATGAAGATGGACAGATTCAACATCGTGCTTCTGCACTTCATGTCTGTAGTCACATGAAGTAACGTGAGAATTAGAAACCAGTTTGAACCGAAGCACCAAACACAATCCGGGCGCCGATCCAGGCGCCCACTCCTACCTGGGGAGCAGATCGCAGCCTACTCCTACGTCTCGTCTTTCCAAAATCTCTTGAGGCCTATTCTGTGTGGACATAAAATACTTCAGCTTGTCTTCTAATTCATTATTCTAGGAAAAGGGAAACAGGAAACAGCACCATCAGGTCAGCATCATGCAAAGGACGGCAGTCACTTTACATGGAAAAAAGGCGATTTGACAGGGGAAGTGGAAAACACACACACTCACACACACACATCGCTGAAAGACCGGGATATCCTGCGCTCATCAAATCATCTGTAGCCATGCAGAAGGAAGCCACACCTTAATTTAAACACTTTTTATTCCTCACAGCCTTACCTCACACTCCACTATAGCGATTCTGTCAAGAAGCTCTGAAATGAACATGTCCTTCTGAGCCACCTGAGCGCGCAGAGACTCAACCTGCACAGAACAGCACAGTTAGACACTCCCAATGCTCGGCAGGGGTTTCTAGATTTAAAACGTGACCTTCTTTGAACATTATTTAAAATCCGGCATGAATTCCTGACAGCTTTAACCTCTGACCTGTAGCTATAGCTGACCTAGTGACATTGTTTGAATAATTTGACTGTTTTTTTGGATGCCTTTAATCTCACTTATGCAGAAAGGTTTGTTTTAGTTCTTGATGAAACAAGAAATCTTTCTCATTTTAACAAGATTTTAAGAGGTTTATGTCTCATTAAAACCAAACTATCTCCACTTTTGAGTAAGAAAGGGCATAACAATAAAACAGCAACACCTGCTGGGATATATAGAAGGTGAGAAGGAGGAGAATTTATGCCTTTTTAAAAAGTCGTAATCTGTCAGAGGAGCATATTTTATCTGTTAGAATGAAACATAAAACTTAACTCGTTAAAACAGGATCGTTTTTCCCCCCCGTTAAACAAGATGCTGCTCCTGAATTTATTTCAAAGCTCTGGCATTGAAGCACATTTCCAGAGCTCTAGAAGGCAACTAATAACCTTAAAAGTAGAAAATACTTTATATTTCCTTCAGAGGAAGTTGAATTAAGGTGCAGATTTTCTGATGCACAAAAGCCACAGAATAGACCAGGGTTGGATTCTCTTGGATTTACATCAAACTTTTTGGCACAGATCAGCAAAGTGAAACTGAACGGGTGTACCTAATAAAGTGTCAGGCGAGTGTTTTTGTTTTCTATGCCTTGTTCTCAGCAGAAAGAGGATCTGAAAGCCTTTTTATGGACTGTAATTAAAGTGACAAGAGGTCTTCCTCACTTCCTCGATCATTGCCTTGACCTTCCTCTGCTGGCAGAACACCATGTCATTCAAGTGCTTGATTCGCTCTCGCAGATCCACGGCTTCTTCCTGCAGCTGCTTCGACCTGAAGCAAACATCGAGGATTTGTGATTATTTTTTTCCAAGTTTGATGTTTTGGAGAAAAATCTGAAAATGGTTGAGACTGAAGAAGAGGAGGAGTTTAATTTTTACTTTTTGGCTGCAGCTGCGTCCGTTTTGTCTGTCAGCTCTAGCAAACGGATCCGCTGTTCGCACTCCTGCAGCTTCTGCTGGAGTTGGCTCTTCTCCTGTATAACATGTTAGGTTTCGTGTTGAAAAAGACTTTAAACTGAAACCAATCCCAAAACCGCGCCTCATCAGAAAGCTGCCTTACCATCCCCATGCAGCTCAGGAGACGCTCTACCTCGACGATCCGCTCGTCTCGCTCAGCAATCTTGGCCTCTGCAGTCGTGAGGTTCCTCTCTGCTTCCTCCAGCCGCCGGATGTATTCGTCTAGCTGGGCCTGTGTGAGCAGAAACCCTGCTGATGCTCTGCTCGTGTGATTTGATCGTCATTAGAAACTAGCAAAATGCGATAAAAATCTAAGCATTTGAAGCATCTGGAGTAAACATCCCTGTGCTGGTGGTAAAGGGTTTTCCCCTCTTATCTGTGAAAACAGACCTTGGTGAGCATAAGCAGCAAAGAATGCAAACCTGTAGGTTTTCTATCTCTTCCCTGTGTTTCTGTTGTTCGCTCTGCAGCTTTTCCTCGTACTCTCTCTGGAGCTTTGTGGTGAGATCCTGCACGGCGTGGGTGTTTGCCTCCCGTGAAGACTCCACCTGAACAACCCAAAGCACAGCACATTTAAGACCGCTCTCAGCAGACAGGAACATATTGGAGCTGCACTGGGTGAAGCAGATAGAGCTCAAATCTCAGCTCTGTTGTGCAGAAAAATACTGCAAGCAGAGGTCTGGGGGGTTATTTTGATGATGGGTTTGATTTTCTGATAAACTCATGCAGAGAAGCGTCTGTGTGTTTGGCAGCTGGCATGCGGCCTCTCATCAGCTTCGCACATCAGCTGCAGCAGATGTTTGCAGATCTTTGGACATGGTGGATTTGCAGGATCACCTGAAGTCTGAGCGTTTGGTTCTCAGCCTGCGCTGCGGCCAGCTCCCGCTCCTTGTCCCTGAGCTTTTCTTCAGTTTTCTCCTTGGCGCTCCGCAAAGTCTTCACCTCGTCTTTCATGTCCACTCTGTTCTGACAGTTCTCCAAAAGGGATTTCTGAGAAAGGAAAAAAAAACACATATGGTTTCTGTACCAGCATGCAGCTGTCAAATAAATACAAATCCTCACATGATTTGCTACCTGCAGGCTGATGTTTGCAGATATGAGGGAGGTGTTCATCTGATCAAAGTTCTCCATGGCTGCGGTGCGAACCTTCACCTCAGACTCCAAAGTTTTCCGGTGGGCGTTGGCAGCCTGGAGAGACGCAGGCGTTTTTATTATTGTTCAAGAGTTTGATGAATCAGTTTAATAACGTGTTTCTGTTATGATCCTTTACCCTGATTTCTTGTGAAAGCTTCTCCATGGATTGCTGCATCCCCCCAAACTGCCCGTACATCCGTTCTCTCACTTTTTCCAGAGAGTCCCTCACCTGTTTGCAGAAACCAAGAGCATACAGACGTTACCAGCACAGAAACCTAAACTCCCTCGACCTGGCGAAGTGAAGGCCGCTCCGCTTCTGTCCACTCACCTCCCGGATGTACCTCATCTCGTCATGAAGGTGGTCGACGGACCACTCGCGTGCCATCAGCTCCTGCCGCCTGTCCGTGCTCGTCCTCTGCACTACGCCGTACACCTTGGGCCCATGATGCTGCGCCGAGGTCGCCAGCGCCCCATTGGTTGTGTCTCTGAGGTGCTGAGGGAGACAGGATCACAGCGGTCAGGTTTCTGCCCCCAACCTCCACTCAGGCTGACTTCTGCCGTCTTTGAACTCAGGATTTGATGTGAGGACATGCACGCTTTCAGGTTTACGTGTCTGCATTTGGATGCGCATATGTATGTGTGTGTGTGTGTGTGTGTGTGTGTGTGTGTGTGTGTGTGTGTGTGTGTGTGTGTGTGTGTGTGTGTGTGTGTGTGCTTGATTAGGCCTGTGCAGCACTGCTGCTGGTGAGAAACAGCAGGCTGGTAACAAGCAGCTAAAAGGGGTGCAGAGCAGAGTGCACAGGCGGTGTCAGGTTTCTGCAACCCAGAACATGAGCTTCTGCCGTTTCTGCCTATTGTCCCTCGATCAGCCAATGAAAACAGACGCACAGGCCCAGCATGGCGCTGGGACGTCGACATAACTAAATAACAATAGTGATTGGTGCAGATAAATTACCAAACTGTGAGTTAGATCAGGTTTCAATGAATATTTTATAAGATGTTTGAAAGAGAAATTGGTTTGGGACTCATAGTCCTTTAAACAGAGCGAAGTCCAAAACGCAAATAATAATAATAGTAAAAATCACAGTAGAGAGCAATTAAACATTCTTACTTAAATGTAAGTTGTTATTTGCTCTTATTGGATTTAGTGCAGTCAGATTCATTAACATTCATTCTGCAACACTTGCAGATTTCGTAGAGCAACAGCATCACTGCACGGAAGAAAAAGAACCAGAAACGTCTTTGTGCTGAAATAAAAGGTAATAAATACCCAAGGCACTCATTAAAGCATGTTTACAGGTAACTGTAAGCAATAAAATTTATTGTTTGATTAAAAATGGCCACCAACCCGGGGCAAAGATCAGAACTCATTTTCCTCCAAAATAATCTCTGGAGTTTTGTTTGTTGGCAGGAATAGGAGCCAAAAAGCCACCAGACAAGAACTCTGGTGTTTATTTAGCACAGAAAAGACAAAGATTAATCACATAAACCTGCCTGCACTTATCATTTTAGGAATTTAGAAAGACATTTTCTGTGTTTTAAGAATTGTTTGGCAAAGGATCCAATGGGCCAACGTCTGAAGTTTAAAGTTATTTTGCAGTATAGTTATCATTTCATCCTTTTTTTAGTAATTTTGTTCCATTATGCAATATATGAAACAACTATTCATCAACAACTAAACGTTTAATCTCCTCTAAAGAGGATGCCGTACCACAGGTATTTAAATGATAACATACCCTAACCCAAACTTTAGATTCCTTCACAATAAAAGGAGACACTAAATAAACACAAACATCTTTGCTTCTTCAGGCAGAGGAACTAATTTCAAAATAAACAAAAGCAACACAGACAAGAGCACCAATATGTAAAGTAGATCCAAATTTAATTAACTCTTTGGACATTTTTAACTAAATCGCGTTCCAGTGGCAGATGTTCCATTAAAACACGATTTCATTTGTTGCTTTTCTGACGTCCTGTAACAACAACAGAGCTGCTGAATGAATCTCCACGGTCTTCCAGTGTGAACAGAAATGAACTGCTACAGTCGTCTATTGTTCCCGGAGAACGGATGGGAAGATATTAATGACATCCTGAGAGTCGAGAGGAGAAATGTGTTTGTAGGGCAACAGCAACCTGAGTCTCTGTGGCTTTTGTTGTGTCTACCTGCTGAGGCGCCTCCATGCCAGCCGGCCGCTCTCTGTGGATCAGACCGTTCTTCTTCTTCCATGTTTCCTTGACGTGATTTTCCGCCTGTGGACAGAACAAAACTAAATTAAAGACTGGCTCTGTGGGTGATTTCTCATAGGCTTTGTGAAAACACAAAGTTTACACAAATTTCTGAGCAAAATTGACTTTTGGTCATGACTCTTTTACAGGAACCAAATGTTTATGCTGTCATTAAATGTCACCTCTAGCTGTTGTTTATGTTTGCTAGGTTGTGTTTATTGTTTAGATTGCATCAAGAAGTGTCATAATATGCTGAAAATATCCTTATAATTTGAACTTCACAACAAAAAGTAAGCAAAATAACCCACAATAATCCAAATGATTCGATCATGACTGACTGTGATCTTCATTTTGGTCTTCTCTGCATAATCTGAACGTTATTCCACCAAACTACACAAAGCTGCACTTTATACCTTCATTATGCAACTCAGCCTGAGAAAGATGCTTTCACAACCAGACCACAAGCAAATAAACTCTGGGACTCAATGGTGCAGGATGTAAATATCAAGTTGTATTTGTCCTGATGGTCTGTCATAACGTCTGCATGTGTTTCTGTGGAGGAGCCGTTATTGTCCCTGCGGTTTAAATTGAATAAATATTTGGAGCTCTGTTTGCAGATAGGGCAGCATTAGATCAGAGACGGAGCAAGAAGATCGTCTCAGTTCATGAACCGTGTTTGTAAAACTTCTGAACCCAATAATCTGACCACCAGTCTGGGGTGATTCTCCACCAAAATCCTGGATCAGCGTCCGTCTGTTTTCACTCAAAATGTTAAATATACTTTCTGTCATATTCATTTCATGCCTTAATGACGGTAACGTCTCCTTCAGTCCAGCGAGAAAACCTGCACCAGTTATTTCTCCACTTCAGTAACTGATTTGTCCATCTATTGGGATTAAATGTAAAGAAAATAAATCTGAATGTCCAAAGAAAATGGACATTCAGTGACTGAAATTGGTCAAAAATACAATTATTCTTTCCTTAATTTAACTTTTATATATAGAGAAGATTTTATGATCAGTTTATGTTTGAATTCACTTTATTTTTTAATGATTTAGTATGTTTATTGTCCTGCTTCCTTCCCTACCTCTGCATGTTTCTCCTTTTGTTGCACACTGGCACAATAAATCCTGTATTTCATTTCTATTTTGCTTTATTTTGACATTTATCATTTTATTCACTCAACCCAGAGCAGGAACTAGTAGAAACTTCCAGAGAAAGTCCTATTAGTTAATCTAGAGAAACTTCTCACTCAACATCTAGCATTAAACTTTTAATATAAGTTTAATAAACCTGGAGAAACTCCTGTTAGTTTACAAATTACAACAAACTTAGAAAGTACCATCTAGTTTTGTCAGAACAAGAATCCAGAGAAACCCCTGCTAGCTTATAAATTACAGACTTCTTATTCTTAAACATGGGGAACTAATTTGTAGTTTTATACTCTTTCCTTTGGTTTGTTGTTTTTCCTTGTAAAGCACTTCGAACTGCCTTGTTGCTGAAAATGTGCAATATAAATAAAATTACCTTACCTTTAATCAAAGCAGCCTGAATTTAAAAGTGTTAATGCATTCTTTAATGAGACAGATGAGCAACACATTTTTTAGGTTGAAGATGTGACCAGTCAACATTCGCTGCTCATTCCAGTTCCTTCGAAAAGTGGAGAGAAAACGGTGTCTGGCTTTTTGACATTTCAAAGATCAATATCTAAACAAATTGAAACATGAGGGTGGCAGTGTCAGGATGAAACTAACTGCAGCGAAACTCAATAATGAATGTGTTAGTTGTTGTTTCTATCCAGTCTCATTGAGCTTTAGCAGTTTTGTTTTGTTTTTCTCCCTGGATGTGCAAAGCTGATCTAACTGCAACCTGAACAAACGGACACCACACTTCAATGTTTTATTTGTAATTTTAAAAAAGTGCCTAAACATGAAAAGGCTGAATGGGATGTGAATATTTTTGGAAAACTCTGAATTAAAGACGTTCGGGCTCAGAAGTGGGAGAAAAACGACTGATTAAAGGCTGGGAAAAGCTCCTGCCATCTAAAAACATCCACAACGTATTCCTTTATTACACAATGCTTAATCTTTTGTTTCAAGACGAGTCGTATTAATAAAACTTACAAAGTAGTTGGAGAAGGAGGCCACAGTTTCGCAGAGATAAGAATGAGGAGGAACAAGAACAAAGATGCCAGTGTTGCCTCTTGGACGGCGCGGGGCCTCACATTTCATCACCACTTCATCTACAGAAGACGCGGCGGCGTTGAGAAGCGGCGGCGGCCGCTGATTGGTGGGGATGTGAATTCCAGCAGATGTGAGGGAGGAAAAGCTGCATCTTTATGCGCTGGCAGCATAAAGATGGCTTTGAATCTGACAGTGTTTGTCCACGTGGTGGGGTAATGTTTACCCAGGTTTACAGCTGCATCCATACAGTTCAGGTGGTGAACAGGTTTCCTTTGTTTTCCAAGGCTGACCTGAATTGCATCAACGCCGCTGTAAACTACTCATGCAGCGCATAGATAAACATCTAAATCTGGCTGAGCTGGGAGTCACATGACTGCTTCCTGAAGGAGAAAGCTGCTGATTTCCAGCACAAACAACAACGTCTCACTTGACTTCACACAACACAAAGACCCTGAGATGGAGCTGAATCGTCTGGAGACACTGTGAGCCGTAAATGAGGCAAACCCTAACTCTGCAGGTTTAGCAGCATTTTTGTGCAGCTACTTTAGTCTGTACGCTGCAGTGATGATGCATTAGATCACAAAGTCACAGTTCTGGATTGTGTCCACAATGAGTCAAGCTGCGGGCCACACCCTTTCTAATTTTACAATGTGAAGCTGCTTCAGTGTGCGTTTCTGTCCCAACAGGCATCTCCCCCTCAGAGTATTTTGGTCATTTCCTTCCTCCCTGATTAACTTCATAACTTCCTTTTATCACAGCCGGACAGACCTAGATTTGAACTCTGTGGTGATTATGCCAGAGGTTATCAATAGTAAAGAGAAAACATGAAGGTTTGCAGCACTGTGAACCTTCACGGCTCAGATCAAGCCTCAGCAGAAACCTGTGCAGATAGAGAAACTCCCTCAGCTTTCATTCCTATCTGCAGAAACCTCAGAGATATTTTGTGAACTTGAGACCTGATGACCTCATTCTCCTCATGATGAAGCAGATTTTTGATCAAAATGTTCCAATCTTTATCTCCTAAACAAAAAGAAACTGCAATCAGCGGGAACACTTTGCTCGGTTTAGCCAGGGAGATTTTTGGAAGTTTTTTTTACACTTTTTAAAGATATGAAAACAGATGTCGCAACTTCCACAAGTCAACACTGTTCCAACTTCCAGTGTTGAAATTATTTCAGGCATTTTGACTATTGCACCCTGTAACACTTTCAGATTTTTCCCTTCAATCTGAAAGTCTTTGTTGTGTCAGTGGCGCCTCACAAAGGGATCGTTAAACTGTCAGGCAAACTTTTCTTTTTACCTAACAAATCATTTGTCAGCCTCTTATTAGCAAAAGGAGGCTGACAACAAGAAGACCATGAAAGTCCTTTACTTTTAGTTTTTAATTTAAATGGATTATTTTATTAATTCATCAGGTTTCTTCCCACTTCCTGCTGATCAACTAGTGTTGGGTCAGCTCGACAAACACCAGCAGGCCTGAGAACCGGGCGTCTGTTTTCACCTGCCATCTCTGCAGTTTCAGAGCTGCAGCAAACACTCCTGTCTCCTACACAGGCCTGTCGCAAGAGGCAATAAATCAATTTATAGTGTGATAAATGAAAACAAGCTCAACATTTTCCATTATCATTTTCTCCTTTCTGTCTCGTTCTGCCAAAGATTAAATGACAAAAATCTTCAGGCTGGCGCTTTGGTCTCAACCAGCTCCTTTCTTTGACGGAAATTTTAGTTTGCAGAGACATTTACGCCTCTTCTTGTTTGTTGTTTTGATTATGTGTTTGTATATCTAAAATGTCTCCCAGTTCCATTGTTAAATGCTCATTAAAATGCAAAGTTTATTTATATGAGAATGTGTTCTTGCATTACTACATTACTCTGAAATTGTCTCAAAACAACAAAATTATAGTTTATCGCAATAACTTCTGGATCAAATTATCATCCAGAAAAATTTAGTTACTGTTACAGGTCGAGTAACGCCGAGTGTGTGTGTTTCCGGTCTGATCTCTGTCTTCTCATTTTGCACTCTAAGAACTTAAAACACAGGAAAAATCCCCAAAACGGATCCGACTGCTATGTGTTTCCCTACACAGCAGGAAACAGAGGTTCGTCTATGTAACTTCTGCTGTTTTGTTCTACAAAGATTAACTTAAATACTAAGTAATATAAATGTGCATTTATACCCACTCATCCCAGTTATTTGGATAGTTGGCATTTAGGCTGTAGAGATTCACTACGACACAAAAAAGAAGCCAAAAGGCATGCAACATGATTTACTACTTGACCCACATCCTGGTAGCAACAATCATTTTATCACCTTTATTTCTTTATAATTTAGAAAAACAGCTCTGCACCTAAAAATCTTAAAACTTCACTCAGAAACGACCAGGCTGAAATCTAAACACCACATCCGCAGCCCAAATAAAACTCTCCTTGTGGAGTTTAGCCAATATGTTTGACCTAGTTTTCTTTTTCTTTTTTTTTTTTCACAGCTCAAGTGAAAACTAAGAAACTGAAAAAAGTTTTTTGTCAGTTGCACCTCGAATGAGTTTTCTAATTTAGGGCGAGTCTGAACATTTGAAGGTTGTATTTTACTCATCTAAAATGATATTTTACTATTTATTTGAATCTAAACTGCCTTTAGTTGAACATCTCAACTTCAACTCCATCATTAGACAAAGACTCTTTAAAACACATTTGGAGATTTGGCAATATCTGAGAAAAACAAGCAAGAAAATAATGAGATTCTCACTTTCCTCAAAAGTTAAAACCTCTTGTTTCATCTAATGATCCCCGTGATTTTATACAGACGCTGCATCTCGAATCTGTTCAGGTGTTGTAAGCATTACAGCAGCATAAGGCCAAGCATCTAAATCTTCCATAGAGCACAGAGTTAGTCCTCCAGTTTATAGCTGTTCCCTGGTTTAGGTCATGAAGACTGTGTGCAGAGCTTCACTGGGTTTCCAGGGCTGAGCAGCTGCACTCAACCTTACGTCACTCAGTGTTGTAAATGATGTCACCGCTGGGCTACAGCGTTCTCTGGAGGAACAAATCACATTTCTGTCTGATGATCAAACTGTCAAGTCTGGAAGTTGCAGCTGCCAGAAGAAGAGCGACTCTTTTCTGACTGCATCTACGTTTAGCTGGCTGCAGGCGGAGTCATGAGGTGGAGCTCTCCTTCTGGATCTTAGTTCCAGTTAAACTAATTCCTAATATTTCAACAGCTTTTTTCCACTCTTTTTGCAACATGACCAGCGCACAAAGCGAGGTCCATCATACTTTAATAAAACTGAAAAGAGTCCCAATTTTTAAGATCATTTAGGGCAGAGATTATGATCCTGGCCTTCTGTCCCACATCAGTGTCTGACCTCAGAAATAAGGAATGACCTTTGCTTTCTGGTAGAATGGTCAAGCATTTCCACACAAAAAGCTTCACCTCTTTAAGGCCTTCTTAAAGAGCTGAAGCTGGTGACTCAATATGTTTGCAGTATAATGCATATATAAACATGGTTTTGCAAAAGGAGGGGCAAGAAATGCCACCAATTGATCACAGCTCAATAAATATATAAAAATTACATTTATGTGCACAATAAAAGCTGCTTTAAAGTATGAATTATCTAATAAGTGCAATATTCACTACAGTGACGCTGTTAGATTTGGCTTTGCTGCCAAGAAAACTTTACACAAACCAGAGCCATGAAAACGTATCACAGCTTAACTTTATCAGAGTTACTTTAAAGTGTTTTTATTTTTAATTTATGGACATTTGGTAACAAACTTTCTTTACATTGTCCTGCAGTAAATATATTTACGTAAACAGTTCTGCAGGTTCTGCCCTGCTGCCTTTCCTGTTTTTGTTGAACAAAACCCAGCAAAACATCTGAAAACAAGTTCTGGTTGGTTTAAAAATAGCTAGAGGTCATTAGTTTTACATCACTGAGACATTTTACATATTTATTAATAAGCTTATTTGCAGAAATTAGAAATTCTCTATTGCTTAAGGGGACTATTTTATTGTTTTAAGACTGATTAGAAGGTTGAAAATGATCGCTCCAAACAGAAACAAACACCTTCCTTTGTGAGAGCCGTCACGGTCCCACCCTCCCAAACCAAAGCACGCTCAGAGATTACTCCGACTTATCAGTGTGGAGGTGTGGCGGCGAGATGACCACTCTGCTCTCTGGCCAAGGTTCACTCAAAGCATGCCACAGTAATGCAGTCAGGCTGCTGCACGGCGAAAGCAAGCGCAAACCTCTTGAGAGGCAAAAAGCAAGCAGAGGAAAGTTCTCCGTTCTCACGCTCTCACTGTCGGACTTGGGATCAGATCCGCAACACAAACAAAGCCTGTGTGAGAGCCACCTACAGCAAACACCCACACAGCCTGCAGCGACCGTAACTCACACTGCCTCCTTTAAAAATGTCTGCCGCCTTTCAGCAAGCTAATAATTTTATGGGCTTTTTATTAGCGGCCGTGTGTCTCCGCTCGGCTCGGCTGGTGTGTGTTTCTGAGTGTTTTCTCCTGGATCGGCCGAGCTAGCAGAATGTTCTGACGTTATATTTGAAGCAAATGTGAAGCAGATGTTTGTGTATTATTAAATCCACACGCCCTTCGGTCATGATTGCATAACTGGACCTGATGATGAAAGGCACAAATCTCAGATTCTTCATCTTGGAGCTAAAAAATCAAAATGTGGGGAGATCGAAGAGGCTTCCCAGTTAGAGTAATTTAGTTTTCTTCAATTAAAGGTTTAACTTAACTTGATTTAATAAAGCTTGAGCTGCCTGAATCGGACCGGTGCGGCTTACTGTGGAATGTCTGTGAGAAACTTCAGACTTACTGTGTCTGCAGTTTTTTCCTCCTTTTTTTCATCATTTCCTGCAAGCAGAGTCAACCTGAGGACCCTCCTCTGGAAAAAAAAAGGACATTCAGAAACACACTGCAGTGAGAAAATGTTATCCTGAAACAATCCAGAGTCACCAACATCTCTGCCGTTTATTTATAGATGATGAATGGCAAACAAAGTTTATGTAAATGATGCATGTGAAACTGTCAAAAAGCAACATCTGTCATGCCACGTACAGCACAGTAAATGCTGTTATGGTTAATTTCCAAGCTAAAAGGTTAGCAGTTAATCCTGCTTATTTTTTGCCATAATAAAAAAACCCTGCAGCATGCAGCATTTAGATTACACTGCAAAAACATAAACTCTTACCAAGAATTTTATTGCAAATGTAGTACACTTGAAACAAGGCAAAACTAACTTATAAGTAATGTTTAAGCAAGATATGGGAACTTGTTTCAAGCCAACAACGCCTTGATATTGATCAAAAAGTATGAGATTATTTCACTCCATGTTTTAAGTGAAACAATCTACAAGTGGGATAAATACTTTTTCATCGATATCAAGGAATTACTGACATAAAACTAGCTCCAAACTTTACTTGTAAACTAGTTTTCTCTTATTTCAAGTGTACTGAGCTATTTGTACTGTAAACTAGACCAAAAACACAAAGTAAGATTTTGTGGTTTTGCACTGTAGAAATTAAAAACTGGCTTATTTTATCCAAGAGGCGTTGGAATAAACATGACATCCCTGCCTCCTGCCCACTGGGCTCCCATTACAGGCTTGTGCAACCGAGCACATACAGCAGCAAACCATAACCCACCAACCCTGAGAGTCAAGGGGCTGTAGATGTAGCTGAGAGACTCAAACAGGAGGGAGGAGAAAAGCGCAGAAAACTGAAGAACAGAGGGAGAGTTTCATCTTTCTTACCTCGCTGGAAGGAGTTGCAGAGTCCTCTGTGGTGGTGGTGGTGGTAACCCTTGGTCTTGAACCGTAGCGAAGCATGTCTCCTCTACTCTCTAGTCCTCGCTTGTCTTCGTCTCCCTCTCTTCAGCCCCCCGTCTCTCCCACTCTTCCTCTCACTCTCCTTCCTGAGGTCCGCTCAGGCTCTCAGTCCGACCATCTGCCCCCGGCTCCAGGCAGCGCAGAGGAGGGAAATTCCTCTCAGTCAAGCCTACAGAGGGAGTCCACGGGGCCCCGAGGTCCAAAGGTCCCCTACCTCTACGCCTGATTCACCCTGTCTTAGTTAATGTCTGCTGCTGAGACTGTACGTCAGTGACCTCCCCTGCCTCTCTCTGGCAGCGTGTCTGTGTTCCCATCAGACCTGTCGGGCCACATTTCACCTGTCTCCCTCTGCTGCGCTCCTCCTGCCCCGAGAGGTGGACTTTCACAGGGCGGGTCCTCCGCCCCGGGGCTGGGGCAGGTGGAGCGGCGCTTATCAGATACATGTGGCCAGCAGGAGGGGCTGAAGCGGCGGCGGAGCCTTTCATATTATTAGAAAACTTATTCAGAGTGGCACATTAACAAAAAGAATCAACATATTTTCAATTTATTCCAGTTGTGTTCATCTAAATAGCAGCAACACATCTAATATTACCTCACTTTATGAGTCGAAGAGATCCAGACGTACACAATCATATACTCACATTAGCGCTGGACAATCAACAATATATATTGCGATAGACACGTGATCACCATCAATAGATAGTAGAAAATAGATAAAACATTCAATAATTTCACTGAACTTCGAACCAGAGCATTCTGGAGGATGTAGGGGAAAGACTACATCGGCTAAAACCATAGCTAAACCTGTCCGAAGTCACAGCTTCTCTCTTCCGGTCGTCGATATTCACGGTCTTCGAAGGACCCGGATGCAGACCCTGAATTCGGACACAACTTTTAATATAATCTAGAAAACCTGACTTATTACTTGAGAACATAGAATTCAGCGGGTTTCGTGCCTATGACAGTGAAACAATAATGACCAAAATAAAACACAGGAAATGTTAAGGTCAGCTAAATTATAGTGGCGGAACCATAGACATTAATATGTCTATGCTTTAGCCGCTAAGCCTATCGGGGCTAGCTAAGCAACGTTGGTGGAATAAGCTAACTTACTCGCTCTTTGGTTACCTAGCAACTCACGCATTCTTTAGTTACCTAGCAACAACCTGTTGATTAGCTACTTGGGCGCAGTTTAAAGTTTCACCACCTAAAAAACAACAGCGTGGAGTAAAAACTGTGGCTAACAGGCCAACAGCTAAAGGTTGAATCCCAACATATCCAGTAGTCATATTTCTTCTGACTAGAAGTAATATTTACTTTATGACCATTCAGGGTCCAGATGAATGTGACACAATCTGTTGAGAAGGGGTGTCCAAACTTTTTAAGTTGGTCAAAAATCCCATTCAAAAGGACTTGAGGGCCAAAAAATTTGTTAATTTTAATAAAACTTATACTGTAATATATGTTGTTGTTATTTGCTTGTTTGCTTGTTTTTTTTATCAACTTAATAGTTTCATTAAACACGTGTAGTTTAATTTTTTGGGGGGTGTTGGAAAGAGATGTGTAGAGTCTTTGGGATTTTCCAGATTTGTCCAATTAAATGAAGTATTTGACAGGTGTTTATTGAAAAAATAGCAAAAATGTTGACAGTTTGGAGCATTAAAAGCATTATTCAGGTGACTGTATTTGTAACCGGAAAGAAAAAAAGTGTAATGTGAGAATTAAGGTCCTTGATTAAATATAAATAATTTTACACTAAATCTACCAGTAGATATGAATAATTTAACTGCATCACTGGAAGCTCAGCCGACTGCATGGAGTTGTTGATTTTCCTGCTGAGCAAACATTTTCCTTATTTCACTAATCAATAAACTGGACATACCTAACAGTAAAGTCTGTGAAATAAACCCTGCAAATTTAAAGTTAATATGTCCTCTAGAGTGTTTTTTTTAATTCTACTATGTTCAGTTCATTTTTAATTTTTTTTATACATTTATCACTTCATTTCTCTTGAATGAATATACGCTGATTAATGACTTATTGTTTGATGAAAGTGTGACCTTCACTGTCATCAAGCTTTTAAGCGCGTCATTTTCACATCAGGAATGGTTATCTAATAAATCAATATCCATTTTGAAAGTGAGTACCTTTAATCCCTTTAATCCTTTTAATGCATATCCTTTTTAAACTTTAATTTGTGATTAAATATTTTCCCACTGCAGCTACTTGAACTTAAAATAACTTGAAATCTTGGTGTCAAAGCTTCAGAAATGAGTTTCCATCACGGACCCAGTTGGTTCAGGAGTGCCACAGATAATAAATAATTGAAGCGGCTGACAATGGGTATCGATGAAAAGGATCCCAGCCATTATTTTTTAATGCCAACTCTACCTGGGCCCTTACCACCAACAGATCACCGCATGTTTACGCCGCTTCACATGCTGTTATCGCAGCAGAGCGGAAGGATAATTATCCTGTGGATGGCTGCAGTCACTCCCTTTTCAGAGAAACACGGAGCAGATGAAGAATGGGGAAGAGACTCAGGTTGCCCCACAAAAGCTTGATCAGCTGAATGTCAGTAAAAGCAAAATACAGTAAAAGCGAGTGAGAAGAAAATCCGTTCAACAGCTGGTTAATCAGTAACCAGACATCAAACAAACTGTTTTTCTTTCTTTTCTTTTTTTTTTACATCTGCAATCAGTGAGTCCAAACTCTGTCCAGGTCCATGTGGGCCTTTTTTTCTCTCTACCATTTTCACTTCTCGTCATGTTCACACTCTCACTGTATGTGACGTCAGCGCAGGCCTGGCGCGTTTACGCTGCTACGCCCATAAACCCTGCAGGAGTCGAGCCAAAAGGCAGAGAAACGTGTTGAGGTTTTCTGAAATGCCTCACCTCACACAGCTTCATGCTTCACTGACTCAACCAGAGAAAGTTTTGTTTTTAAACTCCACAGCAGCATATGTCTACTTTTTAGAAAAACGTGAAATATTTTTGAGCTATCTTAAAAGTGTTAGCTTCCCTTTTTGTCTTCAGTGATCGTCACCTGAGTGATTTACGATCTGGAGAAGCCAGAGCTGTCCCTGTTGCTGCTGGGAAACAGGAAACCATTGTTTATTGTTCCTTAATCTCCGGTAATTTACAGGTTGATCAAGTCGGTAGGGAGATAAATGAGTCACGAGTCAAACATTGAAATCCTGTTCACACATACAGAACCAGAACGAGCTGCTTCTCTGGGTTTAAGAAAAGGACCGAGTGCTCTGCTGCTTCTTTGCAGAGCTTTTCCAGTTCGGTGAATCGTTGTGACCAGATGTTTTGCAACAAACAGAAGTTTTCTTCTGCACAAACTTTGCAGCGTCGATGTTGTTAGATCTTCAAATATTCAAACTGCTTTTATTGAGAAATGTTTCAAGTTCAAGAAAAGCATCAGAGTTTCTTCTGTCAACTTTTCTATATCTAAATTTCACCCTGGTCTTTCTGAGACTAATCCCAAGAGTTGGTGCAAGAATAATCTCAAATATTTTGTGTCCATTCACTACTTTGGGTGCATCACTGATGCCATAAGCTTTCCCGACCTCAGACCTTCACACTAACACCAACATTTTGATAAGATAATCCTTTTCTTGAAGACCGTTAGTTTAATACTCCTTTTGACTCATTAACTCATAAAATATGTAGAAATCTAAGGCAAATTTCTTATTTTTTTCTTCATTTTCTTTAGAAATAGTTTTCTAACCACAACAATAAAACTACTTCTACTTATTTCTGAAGAAAAGAAAAATAAATAATTAACCTTTGAACATCATCATGGGAGTTAATCACTTTTATGGATAAGGCCATGTTGGCTTGGAAACATTTACCTCCGTTAAATACATGAATTCATCTTTTGAAAATGGCTTTTTGTTTTTACTCTGCTTATTTTCTCAAATATTAACATTTAATTTTGTTTGTCAAAAAATCTAAATCAACTGAGATGCTTTATTTTCTTGGGTTTTTGTGTAGTTAATCAACACACAGCTATCTAAAAACAATGTTGCCATAACTCCAGCTCTAATTTAATCTTCAAACTCATGGAAAATGTAACAAGCTCTGCACTGGTGGCGACCCGATCCTATAGTTAAATCCTCTTTGGGAATGTGTCCTGTAACTTTATGTCTCTAATTTAGGTTCTGGGTGATTTGATATATGATCGATTTAGGTGGACATTTAGCAGAGAGATCCTTACCTGAGGAGCCATTTTGATGTAAAAGAATGATAACAAATGAGGTTTTCTTGGCAACTTGGGTTGATAAATGCAGAATCATTTAAGTGTTCAAGTGCCATTCCTCCTTTTTACCTCTTCAGCTCTAAGTCAGTGAGAAAATCCTCGTTATTCTTCTCATTGAAAAGAGGTCAGCAGGTCACTTTAGGGCAGGACAAAAATCAGGTTTGGTTTTACTAAAATGAAGAAAATAAACTTTTATTGTGTTTAATCAGAGCCAGTTTCACAGCTCTACCTTACATGAGCGTCTGCAGAGGAAATATTCTCATCTGAGTGATGTTAAAACTCGCTCATGTTTCTGCTTAATTAGAGCTTTTCGGTTCACATAGTCCTCATCAGTTTGCATTTTGAGTATTAATACACTCAGCTCTAACATCGCAAAGCTTTTCACAGCTTAAACATATTTATTTATCCATAGAGCTGCAGAAAGGAGATGAATCCAGTCGGTACGTGCGTCTGAGGCGCTGTGAGGTGAGTCTGTCGTTGGCCGCCGCCTGTAGGTCACAGAGCCACCGTTTGATCCGATCTCCTGCGAGGGTCTGTTTGTTTGGGGTGGATTTTGTTGTTGAAACTGAAAACAATAGTTTGTCTGTTCAGTACCGCTGCAGGAAAAACTGCTGCAGAAAAACTCCCACAGATAAATTTGTTGCACATGCAAAAGAAAAAAAGAAAATTAAATAAGAAATAACTGCAGAATGTTGTATTTCTGGGAAGTAAAAACTCAAACTGGCAGCTTGTGTTTCTTTGTGTCCCACATCAGAGTTCAGTCGGCGCCAAATGTGTTACATGGTTTTCATTTCATCAAGGTTACGCCTTGTGGAAACTTTTAGAAGTTAGGATGTTAGGAAAAGTGTTTTATTCTAGTACTTTTAAATAAAAATGCTACGTTTAAAAAAACATCAGTGCTAACAACATGGCTTAAAAGGTATGCACATTATTTTTTATCTTTTCTGTGTTGTGATATTTTTATTCATCTCAGTTTTAAAAATCATGTATAATTGAACGTCCACTTCACAGTTAGTCAGTGTAGTGCAATAAAAGAATAAACAGAGTAATATACAAACAAAACACATTTAAAACAAAACAAAAGAACAGCAGCAAAGTATACAACTTAGATGATTTGCTGCTTAACTTGGTTTATTATTAAAATTCTTTATGAATGTAGCAAAATAAGGGAAAATAAAGTCAAAATGTTAGCAAAGCAGGCAGGAAAATATGTTAAAGTCATCCACACAGTGATGTTTTTATTTCTTGTATCAATAAATAAAATCTATTCATGTAAAAACATGATTGATTGTTTTTTTTTTAATGGGAAAGCTCAGTCCCAACTTAAAGGTCAAGATAACAACTCCATAAATCAATAACAGACTGATTAAGCACCTAATCCGTCATCTACCTGACCTGTAAGATCAATGCCATCATCCTCCTGTTATCTCACACCACTGCTAATCTGGATTAATCAACAGATCAATTAGTTTACCTGAGCCTTAATTTCTGACAAGGTTCAGAGCTGAAATAAGCAGTTCTTATTTTATAGCTTCTTCCTTTATCATTTCAGATGTTTTATGTTAATTTAGCCTCTGCTAACTATTTAATAAAACGTTTAAAGATTAAAATATTCTGGAGTTTTTTTTTTTCTTTTACCTGGACTTTATTAATCTAAATACAGATGCAGCTGCAATAATTAACATGTAGAGAGGCGACTTTATGCAGGAAAAAATTATATAAAGCTCAACTCTGAGGGTTTACGTTTCAATAAATTAGTGTTATTGGCACAGACTTGTTCTCACATCAGTTTTCATGTTGTCATTAATTTAGTATTTTATCAATGTATAATGAATTATACTGACTCAGTAGAATGCTGTATCTTTGTAAAGATAATATTTTTCTTTATTATTTTATGTGTATTGCCTGTTTTGTGTGTAAATATGTATTAATATGGATGATTGATGCTTAATTGCTTTTTTATGTTTTTTGTCTTCTAGCTACTCCGTTTCATTCAAAACCTTTGTTTATATCAACAAGTGACGTGTTAATATTTTAAACTGTAAATGAACGAGACAAATAAATAAATAAATAAATAAATAAATAAATAAATAAATAAATAAATAAATAAATAAATAAATAAGGAGTATATTTCACTGATACCAGAGCAAACCTTTGCGTGTCTCTGGAAAATCAAATCGTGGTCACGGTGCGTCAGCAGGTTGATGTTGAGCTCGGAGCCGGTTCGTCCTGCCGCACTGATGCATTCAGGAACCGAGGCGTTCACCGGATGTTTCAGCTCTGATCCCGAGCCACAACATCACAGATGCGTCAGACAGAAACACAAAACACGCTGGGTGTTGTTCACAGACAGTCAGCAGACAGGTCAGACTGCTGAATATGCGTCTCAGAGAAAACAAAGTTATTTTTATGTACTCGATGAGTTCATGAATTATAACTTGCAAAAACTTTTTAATTATCGTGGGAGCAGATTTAAGGAGTCAGGTAAATGTAGGACAAGGAGATGAAAATAAAATGAAAGAAAACAGCTGACTTTGTTTTAAAAACTGATATCTGAAATACAAGAAGATTTTGTAAGAAATATTTTTCAAAATGTTCTGCACCAATTTACACAGAAAAATGTAAAAACTTTTCTTTGATAAACATGTCATTTATGTATTCATTTAATGAATGGCCATTCGCTTGAGCCTCCGCTAGGGGGCAGTGTGGCACTATGAATTTTCACAAATCTCCGTTAAACTGGAAAAACCTGGATTCCTACGAAGTAAAGAAAATCCTAGCGCTGATTTCTCCGAGAATCGGCCAGGTCTCTCCTTAAATCTCCGGCCTCACGTCCTAAATTAGCCACAGTTTCCCCTCTCGGTGTGTCCCGCTTTGTGTCCCTCTGGCTGAAGTCACTCAGGCACATGAAGGAATCCCAGGAATGGTCACCTTGTTAGGCTTACACAACTCTTACCTCCTAATCCCGCGGCCTCGTTCGTTCACTGCTCGGCTTGACGCGGGGAGGCAGAGATAAGGCCGGACAGGTCGGACTGTTTGTTCCCCTCAGAAAGGCAACAAACGAAGGTCGTGACCTGACAAAAAGCAGCTATTCCGGTGCCATAAGGGAAGCTCCAGACCAGCAGTGTCAAACTGATTTTCTTTTTGGGGCAAATCAAAAATCTGAATGTTCTTAAAGGGCTGGTTGTGCCAGAATGTATTGATAAAACCCATTAAATTGTTAAAATATCAATTGTTTAAGCATTCAGTAAGCGTTTTGTAAAATTAAACAATATTGAACATCTTTTCACGCTGATTCTGCATCCAGGACTTTCACAGATTCTGTGGGGTTAATTATAAATATTTGTAAGGATTTTTTAATTTTTTCACTAAAGTATGATGTTAAATGAGACTTATTAATCGCTGCATAGTCTATAGTTTGACATCAAGTCATCAAGCGGAGGCAGCAGTCACTTTAACTCAAAGTTCATGGTCAATTTTGAGAAAAAAATTTTCAGTAAAATCAGAAAAAAATGTGGGGATCTGTTGATTTTATGTGAATTTTGCAGATTTGTGAAAAACTGGAGGAGGGCCAAATAAAAAGCTGCGGCAGACCAGATTTGGCCCCCGGGCCTTGAGTTTGACATGTGCTCCAGATGATGCTTTCTGCCACAAATGTGGAGAATAAGGTTAAATCATCTTTTAAATAAGTCAGTTTATTGATATCAACAGCTCCTTTGTTTTTGCTTTAACGTTATTTACTCCACATGTGTGAAACTCAAGCCCCAGGGGCCAAATCTGGTCCGCCGTAGCTTTTTATTTGGCCCTTTAGACTCCAAGTTACATCAATAAGTTCCTCCAGTTTTTCACAAATTTGCAAAATTCACACAAAATCAACATTGAGTTTAAGTGATTTCTGCCTCAGCCTTACTTGGTGTCAAGTTATAGTCCGTGATCAATACGGCGAGTGGTAAAAAGTTACACTTAGCATCATACATTAGTGCAAATATCACAAAAATTCCTTGGAAATATTTCCAAATTATCACAAAAGTTGTGATTTTGATTGCAAAAAAACACTAAAACAATCACAAAGTCCTGGAGGAACAGCGATTTGTTGATATTTTAACAGTTTAATTGGTTTTATCTACATATTCTGGCACAACTGGCCCTTCAAGACGATTCAGATTATTGATGTGGCCCAAAATGAAAATGAGTTTGAGGCCCCAGATTAACTGACTGCTGGAGTTATGATCAAAATGCTGTCAGTGTCAATCCAATTTATTTACACAGATCAGAACCATGTTTTCAACAAGCTAATTAAATTAGCTAGTAGCTTCATAAAGATTTGTTTTGAAAGAGATTTAATTACATCATTTGACTTTGATTTGTGGTTTGTTTTTAACTAAACATATACTGACAATGAAAACACTGACATTTATTAAAGTGTAGATTTTCATGGCAGCACTTCAAAGAAAAGAAAACTTTAAAAAACTATTCTGCTTTGTGTGGATTTTGGTTGATGACATCACAAAAGGTAAAATAATGGAGCTTAAAACCTGAAGAACGACAGTAATTCAGATTTTATCTTTGGTTCTGAAGCATCAAAGTGGGTCTTAACTTTCCAGTGAATAAGTAAACTTCTTGTTTACTACAAAGGAATATTTATTTTTTAGTTCACAACCACTTGTGAACTAAAAACCGTCTGATTGCTCTTTTCCGTTTTGCTCGTACTTCCAGCAGGACTCATCATGTTATCGTCTACTCACATTCAGACGTTATTCCTAGAACAAAAAAGCAAAACAAAGTAGCAGAAAGTAACTTTATTTCGTCGCAGCAGGACTCATGAACACACAGTCGCATACAGAGAGGTAGCGGCAGGAACCTGCTTCCCTCCACAGGCGTCAGAAATCAGCATTTTCAGCAAACAGAGTGCAAATCATCACAGTGTAGAAAAACATTTGATTGTCAGTTCGTCACATCTGAAGAAAATCACTCATCCAGGTACAAAGGAGAATTTAAAAAGTCTCACACTGCTCAGCGCCAACACTCGGATCTGACAGGAAGCGGAAGTTAAATCAAAGATAAGTTTGTACAGAATTAACTAATAATATCTCGTTTAGTATAAAAACTAACTTTTCCATCAGGCTTATAAACAATACTGAGATTATTATACAAAAGCTGATTAATTAATAACACAGAAAGTGTTAACATATAAAGGAAAGTAGTTGTGTTACAAAATTGGTCATGAAAGGATACAACACTGTAAAAAAAGACGCATAAAAAGTCCCTCATTTCCCTAAAACCCTCAATAAGCCAAGAATGAATAAATTAAAGAAGCGTCCTGGCAAAATTCACTTCATATTAGGTTTATATTCATTTAAAAAAAAAAAGGAAAAGTTTATATATTTCATATACCTGGGTGGTAGAAAAGAGAATATAAACGGCTGCTGATAAAGGCAGTACTGGTTGTTTGGGTTGCAGTAGCTGGTTTTCAAGTTTACCACTGGTGGGATGATCAACAATCAGCAAAGAAACATTCAAGAGGGAATGTAAATTATCTACACGTTTCATTTCTTCAAATTAAACCTTTTCAATGTCTTCCTTCAGAGAGCTGCTCGAATAATACTGAGTGAGTTTACAGAGTCCAGCGACCGCTGCTGACAGGCAGGTGGAAGCAGAAAGTCCCAGTATTTACATGGATAATTCAGTGTGACATCAACAGTAGCACATGACAGAAAACGTTCACCGGTGGCACATTTAGAAAGCGTTTCCGCTCATAAGCCGAAGCCTGACAAGCCGTTGTCCTGACTGGAGGAGCGCTTGTACCCCGACGAGCTGAAGTACATCTCCCCGTCGGTGCTGAGGTCGTCATCGTCGTCATCGTCGTCCAAGTTGTTGAGCAAAGGGGCCGACGTGTTCTTGCGCCTGCATTGGGTAGAAGGAAGTTTAACTTTTTCACCCTTAAAACATCAACACGGGATTTTGTCTGATGGTCAAGAGGCAAAAATGGTTTTCAATTAAAATAAAAACATGAAAAGTATTGTCGTCTTTCCTCTGACACCACTAAGTAAAGCTGGATGCATCCTGTCTTTACTCGTGTGTAATTTAACCTCAGTGTAAACCCAGCTGCTCTGTGAAAGAGGGCAACAAGGCTTTTATAGAAACACTGTTGAAAAAAAGCTATAAGAAATTATTTTTCCACTTTGCCACAAGCTTTATGAAAACAATGAGCGATTATATAGTTCTGCAACCAAAGATTATTTTAGTTATCAATTAAATCCATAGATTATTCTGACAATTTTTCATTTAACCATTTTTTTAAATTAGAAATTAGCGTCATTGGGTAAATAATGGCACTTTTAATGCAACTTTGCATTAAAAATGTCATTATTTACCAAAAGACTCTTCATGACAACAGATATAAACATTCATAAAGACTCTTCATGTTTATAACAGCTGTCATGGCACCCTGCAAATAAAATGTTACCGAGATTTTTTTTATCTTAAATGCAAAATATATAAACTCTTTGTACAGTTTTGGCTTAATTACAGCTCCGAATATGTTGTTCTATCAGAAAGTGGACACTTTTCAGTCTATATAGTCCAGTTAACAATTAATCGATTACTAAATTAGTTGATAAATATTTCAATAATCAATTAATCACACGTAATTGCTGAGCCCTTACATCAACATGCAGAAAGGCTACATGTGGAGAAAAACACCCTCCTGAATACACCATCCACTCAGTGAAACACGGTGGTGGCTACATCATCCTGTGGGATGTTTTTCTTTTTGTAATAGAAAGATTTCAGATGATTAGTCCCTGAAAAAGCTTGAATCTGGGTTGGATGTTCACTTTCCAGTAGAACAAAAACCAGAAATGGGTGGAACAGCTTAGATTGAAGAAATGGCCCAGTCAAAGACCTGATATAAATACAGCTGACAAACTATGAACAGATTTCTGTCTCTAAATGTGTGGAGCTGCTGGATTCATGCTTTAATGGGCGTCCATTTGTAATTATGGAGAGAAGTTCTTTTCATATAACATCCAAATAAAAGCCCTGCTGTGGTTGGTCCGAACGGATCTGTGTCGCTTCACCTCATCTCGCTGCGCAGAGCTTTTAGTTGACTGTTGAGCTGCTCGTTGGCTTCCTGCTGCTCATCCAGCTCTCTGTGCAGCTTCTTCTTGTCGTGCTCCAGCCGGTCGATCGTCTCCTCCGCCTCGTCCATCTGCCGCTTCAAAGCCTTCAGACGCAGATTCAGCTGCAAGAGGCGAAGAAGAAGAAAAAAAAATCACGTCCTGAGCTTAAAATGGTGGCAGGAAGTTCAGCAGACAAAGATCTGACCTCACCGTCGTTATTCAAGAGGAAAACTTAAATATGGATCTTATGAGGGCTGAAACAAAAAAACTAAATAAAAGGGAATAAAAATAAGGTGGGGAAATAAAGGCTTTAATGAAGCAATGAAAGCAAATTCAGTCATTTCTTATCTTACACTCAGATATGAAGGAAGAGAAACTTTGAAAAAGTTGAGAACTGTCTTTGAAAACCGTTAACTGTGTTTTACTGGATGTGATTAAGAGATTTGTGGCCGTACTTACTGACATTTAAATGTACCTTAAATTTATTATATCAGATATAAATTTATTATTGGAAATCTGACAAAAAAAAAAGTTTTGCTGGATTACGGCCTAAACCGTACTCCAGTGTCCAGTGGCCACCCAAAACTACTCCAAAGGCCACAAATGGCCCCCGAGCCACACTTTGAACACCCCTGGATGAACCTACTGCTAAAATAATAATTAGTTATGACATTATTACTGCCTGTGTGCTACGTACTTGGTCCTTCTGATCCTGCATCGTGTGATGCTCCTCTTCGATTTGCATCATCATCTCTTTCACTCTCCTCTCCAGCCTGCGGTTGGCCAGCGACAGGTTGGACTTCTCCCTATAACCAATCAATCAATCAATCAATCAATCAGTCAATCAGTATAGCACATTTCAGCAACAAGGCATTCAAAGTGCTTCACATCATAAAAACATAAAGTCATGCAACATAGAATCAACAATTGAAACAAATGGCATTGTTAAATTCTTAATCGGTTATTAGTCCCGTCACGATTACTATTTTTGGACGATAAATTGTCCCAGAACTTTTTGCGATAAACGATAATAAAATTGTTGTTTTGAGAACATTTTCAAGTAATATAATAGTAATAATGGATAAAAAAAAATAGTCAACACTTGTGTCGACTATTGTGCCAGCTCTCAGAGAAACAAGAGTGGCTTCATTTTACAAAATGCAGAACACAGATGCTAATGCAACACATAATAAAAGACTCAAAGTTAAAGATTTTTATGGCCTTTTTAGTCGATGAGAAAATGAATGAGGCATGAAGATGTTCTCAAATATCAATAAACTAAATTCTAATGAACATTTAGACACTGGAACTAGAAGACATTTTAAATATCAAAGTAAAGAAAACAACAGAAACAAATAAAATAAATCATGACGTCTTTGTAAACAAAATTATCTTCCAGAAAAAGAAAGACGGTTTCTTTATTTCGCTGTAAACTTTCATCATTCGGTTTTTGGTAAAAGAGAAAAATGATAAATCAAGCAAATGAAAATGGTTTATATATATATATATATATATATATATATATATATATATATATATATATATATATATATATATATATATATATATATCTATATCATGTGATTAATTGATTTATTGTTTATTGTGACAGGCCTATCGATTATGCTTCAACTCCAAACAGGTGTGTTATAAAACAACCATCATCCGCATTAGATACGGAGTAAACACCTCGTCTTGCACTCATTACATCAGTCTGTTTGTAGCTAGTTATTAGAGTCACTCCTTTTCCTCACCGCTCCTCTTCCTCCAGCTTCTCCTCCAGCTCTTGGACTCGAGCCTCCAGCTCGTTCACCAGGCTGCCCTTGTTGGACTGGTGAGAGCCTTCGAGGTGAGCCACTCTGGACTTCAGATCCTTATTCTAAGAACGACACAAAACCAGTGAGCAGCTCCCCAATCCTCCCCCAGACGCTGAACAAGCAGTGACGATGGACAACATCAACATGAATGTGATGAGAAAATGAATGAGGTGATTGTGGCTGGGTTGCCGTCTAGCCAGGAGAGTGTACCTGTCTCTCCAGAGCCAACTTGTCACACTCCAGGTCCTGTCTGCTAGACCTCTCCTGCAGGAGTTCATTCCTCATCTGCTCCACCTGTCAAGTCCAGACACCGTCATCACTGCAGTCCCACAACAATTATCCTCACGCTCCGTCTCAACCAAACCGCCGTGGCAGCCGCCGAGTCAGAGCGCTGAACAATGGAGGCGCTAACGCTACAAATGTTCTGCCTAATTGGTGAGCTGGATTTTCCTCCTCGACTGCATTCCAACACTCGTGTCGACTATTGTGCCAGCTCTCAGAGAAACAAGAGTGGCTTCCTTTTACAAAATGCAGATCACAGATGCTAATGCAACACATATTAAAACAAATACTCAAAGTTAAAGATTTTTATGGCCTTTTTAGTCGAGCTTTACTGAGTTTGCTCTTTAATAAAAACAGAGCAGTAAAGGTTCATTCTGGTGTCTGATGAAGTTTAGATTTCAAAATAATTTTACACAAATTGCAGGTTCATTGAAGAATACTTTTAATCAGTGTTATTAATCCTGTTATAATATGAAAAAGCAGCCAGGAGTTTCAGTGGTTTGTTTGGAGGCTGAACCACACCCAGACTAACAAGTTAAAAACCTGATGCAAGATATCGGCCCATCTACCTGTGGATTCTCTCAAAGCACCTTTAAAAACACAAAACGAATAAAGAGCGTATTCAGATTTATAATGTGGCAAATTAAATGTAATTTAAGTTTGAATCAATATGAAAAAATAGTTGATTTTTACAAGTTTTTACCTTTCAGATGGAGTAATACCAGAATCTTTGACTGCATGAAACCAGGAAATCCTGCTATAAACAAAAACGCTTTCTGCTTGGGATTGTTGTTAATCCAGACTATAGATAGTGAGTAGTTTATTAATCTAAACAACACGGTTCTTTAAAATGCATCTGGCTACACTTGTTATTTAACAATATTAACGTTACAGATCCAAAACGTCTAAATGGCATCTGAAAAGTTACATAAAACATATCGTGGCACAAAGAGCGTGGACTTATGGTACTTACATAACCAGGCAATATTTAATACAAAACAAACAGTTATTTGTTATATTTATTATGTGTACAAAGGAACTGAAGTCACAATAAATTTGCAACATGTAATGCAGCTGCAGTGGAAACTAATTACCCAGAAACTTTAAACAAACATTTGCTAATTTATTGCGAGGGAACGTAAAACGTTTGCATGATGACGCAAAAGAAAGTTTTTCTCATGTCCCCTAGGGGGCTCCATACCAAGCAATCCTGTAAAAAAAATAACAGAAATTGATTAAAATTTAGAGTTTGCTTTATCTGTAAGGTTAACTTTAAGTTTTTCAGCTGCAAAAAACTTTAAAATCCAACTTTAGAAATTTGTCATCTTAACTTGTTAGAAAATAAAAACGTTTTTTCAATTTAACATTATGACAACTTTTAATTTGAATATTTTCTCAGCATGTTATTTGGAGGAATATTACATGGAAAGACATACATTTAAAATAATTGTGATTTTGCCCAGAAAAGAAACAAAAAGCTTAAGTTGGTAAATATGTGAAATTCGCTGCAAAAGCAGATACTTATTTTTTATTTTTGTTTTCCCTTTTTACAGAAAAATAGTATGGCTGCAAAAATGATGAAGAATAATAATTATTCTCTCATCTCTCAAAAGCTCCTCGTTCATTTTTATGCAATAGATTCACATGAAAAAGAACAACTGAGGTTTTTTAAATCAAATGAAGGGTTTTAGATTGCCAACCAATCATTTTGTTTCTGAACTGATTTATTTTAAACCAAATTGTTATTTCTACTCTGCTCAGAGCAAATCCTAAAAAATGATAATAATAATAAAAATAAAGTAAATCCACCAAATATTTTTTCAAGATTCATTGTTAAGGAAAAAATTCTTTAAAAAAAATAAAAAAAAATTCTGTATTGATTCAAAGTTTAAATAACAATTTGTCAGATTATAAATCAAGATATGCTCTTTAATCAGATAAATAGACAATAAATCCAAAACAAAATGGGAATGATGGATTCCATTGTGAAGTGTCTGTGTTTAAAAGCAACATTACATTTTCAAGTCATCTCATTCGAATGCATAAAAATCACTGAGTGTAATGGCATAAAAATAGCACAGCAGTGAGGTTAAATATACCAGAGGAGGCCTCAGCTATTAATCTAGTAACACCCATCAGTTTTAAGTCGACCAGCCCAGAAAGGTGAGAGAGCCTGACTGCTCAGTGGCAGCAGGGGGAGTGAGAAGTGATCAATACGGCGGTGATGGCTGTTTCTGTGGAGAATCGGTGATATTTTATGCCAATTAGCGGGTGACAGTGGGCTGCTCTGATGAACGATGGGCCCCATAACTGGTGCAGCCAGCGTGGTGCTGGAGGGAGCTGAATCAGCAGACTGGAACATGCAGTGAAACTAATCTGCTTTGTGAGAGACGGCAGGAGAGGAGAGAGGAGATTACTCTCATTTAGACAGGAGAGGAGCACCTGGTGCCAGGAGAGACGCAGGTGTTCGTCCTGCTGCCTGCGCTGCAGCCCCCCTCCAGACATTAGAGCACACACACACACACCAGCAGCACTCAGGCTGCACAAAGCTCGGGCGTTGCCTTGACTACAGACCTCAGCCTCATGCTGAACCAGTGGCACTTTGTCACAATGCCACTCTCTTCTCTGTGCCAGGACCTTTCCTCATCAGGGAGAGCAACGTTTTAAGACTCCGCTCTGCCACTTTCCTCTGTTTTTTATTTATGACTCGGTCACAACTTTTGAATTCACACCGAGAGGAGTATGTGACAACGCTAAATCGCTGAACTTCAGTTATTTACGGCAAGAAACCCCAAATAAAACGTCCACGTTTTTATAAAAACACTGTTTCTTACAGCTGCAGTAACTTTTATAAAAACATTTCTTTACATATTAGCTGAAACTGTCGGCATGTCATGACAGTAACAAAATCAAGCTGCTCTTTCTTCTCCCAGTGCCAACTAGAAACAGCCAATCAGAGCCAGGAGGCGGGTCTTAGCGCTGTCAATCACCCTACAGGTGGCGCTGTTCGTCTCCCCTCCAGCTTCCTGCCTCTGCTCTGTGCTACGCTGCAGCTGGCATAGTTGCTGGTGGTTTTCCTGTTGTTCCTCCACCGTTAGCACATTTAGCAGTGAGTACATGAGGCTAATTGCCAGCACCAAGACCCTCCTCCTGGCTCTGATTGGTTGTTTCTGACGGTGCATTTCTTCAGACAGCGATAGTAGCTCAGGGAGGAGGTGATGGACATCGACCTTTTTACAGATTATCTGTCTCAAACTTTACAGTGACAGTTTTAACTAAAATGTACATACGGCAGCTTTAATAAAAGCAACATAATAAAAATCTCCAGGTACAAATTCCTCTAAGGAGACACGCTGAAAGCGTGTTCACTTCGTCTAAACCAAACTCTGCAGCGCCTCCGTCAGCAGCTTCATCATAAAGGAAGGAGCAGCGGAGAGCTTCTTAACAACCTGCTTGTTCTCAGACTGATGTTTCTCGGTGCCATTTCCAACTGAACTCTGCAACCTGAAAACCTGAGAAGTTTGGCAGCTTTAGTATTCTGGCTCAGGCGCCGCAGTAAGAAGGGCCTTTTTGTGACGGATGCATGAAAACCGGAGCTGGCTGGCCGGACTCCAACATGACCGATTATAAAAGATCAACTTACAGAGCGAAAAACCTGCAGAACCTCAAGCAGAAACTATGAACGGTGGGTTGTGGACATGGAGACGCAGACAGGTGAGAGACAGACTCACTGAGGACATATTGGGGACACGTGAAGTTTTCTTAGTGGCTGAAATAATGATGTTAGAAGTGGAGGACAAAGCAACAGGAGATCATTTACAGACAGAGATGGAACAGCGACACGTCTCAGTGAAGACGGACAACGTCTCCCTGAGACAGGTGAGCACTGATAATGAGTGTGTGTGTGTGTGTGTGTGTGTGTGTGTGTGTGTGTACCTGCTCCCTCCCTCGGTCTATCCTGTCCATCAGCTGGTCTCCACTTTGACGCTCCTCCTCCAGGTCCAGCTCCAGCTGAGCAATCCTGTTCTGAAAATGAGAGACGATGCATCTGCGCTGTGAGTTTGTGACGTTCTCGCTGAAAACCTTCGTCAGTCACAGCGGTTGATCTCAGAGATTGCAAAGAAATAACACGGCGTAAAGTTCACAGGTAGAAATTAAATGATATAGAGCAGGAGTCTGCAACCTGTGTTTTACCCAGCGGATAAAAACCTGACAAACGCACTAAATAATGTTTTTAAAAGCATATAAACACAGGCCACTGCTCTGAACCCCATTGGTTGCTCTGAACCCCATTGGTTTCTCCACCTAATATTGATTTCTCAACTCTTTCATTAGCATCGTTGTTTCTAAATGAATATAAACTTATTTTCTTTGCATTATTTAAGATCTGAAAGCTCTGCATCTTTTTCATTATTTTCTTCAAATAAATGCTAAATTTTTGCTTGTAATTTCAGAGATGCTGTCAGTAGTTCTTAGAAAAAAAGAACAATGTTCATTTTACTCAAACATTTACCTATAGAGAGTAAAATCAGAGAAACTGATCATTTTAAATGGTTTCTTCATTTTTTGCAGCACTGCATGTATCATAGATTATTTTTAGATTAACATATTTGCATGTGCAGTCGATTTTTCTCAACTTTATCTGTAATGACTATATCTACATTATTAATATTTAACACCTCAGATGGAGCAGCTTGCCAATAAATTAGTAATTTAACTTGGGGATAAATAAAATATATTCTATTCTATTGTAATAAATGCATGTTTTAGAAGCTATTCCAGTTTTTTCAAGGGATATTTACATTGAACTACAACAAGATGACTCTAAAAGTAGCTGTTATCCATTTTTTTTTGTTGCCTTTTTTTAGTCATTTTCTTTTTTTAGGTTCTAAATGAATGTTGTTTAGCTGGACTGAGGGTAAAACCGTCTCTTTGGGTTGTAAAGGTTGCAGATCATTACCTCCATCAGCTTCATCTGTCTGGACTTGTCATCCTTGGTCTGCTTGTTTTTCTCAGCCTCCATCTCCAGATCATGAACCTTTCTCTCCAGCGTCTGCTCCTTGAGAACAGCTTCGTCTCTTTCCGTCTTACAACGTCGCAGCTCGTCCTCCCGCAGAGACAACTGGAAACAGAAATAAAGATTGTTCCAGATGTCCAATCGGACCACAGCTACAGAACAGTGACTTCATCTTAACGTTCATTAGCAGCAGCTAGTGATTTACACGAAACGCCCAGACAGCGTTCACTAGCTAATTCAAAGGTAGCAGAATTACCTGTTCGTTTAAAAGATAAAATTTAAAAAAGATTCAGTGAGATTATCTGTGCAAAGATCACAGGTGGAGTTCCTCAGGGTTGCTTCAACACTCCCTCATTTTATTAAAGATTTCATGCATTATGACACAGTGATGACTCGCAACTTTATACTGTTGTGTCACCAACTGACCATCACTTCTGGAAAATACTCAGAAAATCTCAGAGTGAAAGAATAACTCCTATTTCTGTCTCTGAAGTTGTTATTTTTGGTCAGTGGGTGTAATTATGGCCACATCCTTAAAAATCCACAAAGTTTATTAATAAATCTGGTAACACTTTATTTGAAGGGGGGTGAATAAGACTGACATGACACTTTCATAAACATAACACGTGTCATGAACATGAATAAGTCTTCATGAATATTTATGACTGTTGTCATAAAGCGTCATTCGGTAAATTATGACACTTTTAATACAAAGTTGACATTATTCAAAATGTCTTTGTTATGACAACTTGACATTAACCAAGAAATCATTACTGTTTAAACTTTACCTTTAATAACATAAAGTTACCTAATTTTTAAAGTGCAATCAGTAACACTTTTATAACAAATGTATATCAGTAATGATTTCCTGGTTAATGTCAAGTTGTCATAACAAAGACATTTTGAATAATGTCAACTTTGTATTAAAAGTGTCATAATTTACCGAATGACGCTTTATGACAACAGTCATAAATATTCATGAAGGCTTATTCATGTTCATGACATGTTTATGACAGTGTTATGTCAGTCTTATTCAACCCCCTTCAAATAAAGTGTTACCATAAATCTTCCTCCTGTGAGCTTAAATACATTTACTGGATTTCTGCAACAAAACAAAATGAAAATAAGAGGCAGCTCATCCAACATGCTGCCGCCAAAGCTCTGACCAACACCAGGATTATTGTCTTTAACCTGAGTCCTAAGTTTCAAATCTCTGCCTGGATATTTTTTGCTTATTTTAATTGTTTGCAGTTCTTTAAATGTCCTGTGAGTAAATATATAGTTGCACATTTATCCATAACAACTGGAACTTTCAATATCTAGCAAGTTATTTTAGCAATTTACCGTCTATTAAAAGAGTCTTATCAGATTAATTTCACTCCCCGTTAGGCGGGGTTAAATTACCGTAATAACCCGATATTGGCTGGAAAGCGCAACGTCTCTCCTTTCAGAAACCGTTGGGATTTTTCAGACAGTTGCTACAATAAACAATCATTTAAACTTCAGTGGAATAATTTCAAGGCTCCCCTGTGTGACCATTAAATCCATAAGACCTAATTATCATTTTCCTTCAGCAGTAAAAAGCCCCAACCCCACTGCTTGCTGCCCAAGAGAAATTCATCATTTACCCCAACATTTTTACAGGTTATTATACGTTTTGTTCCATGCACATATCAAGATAACTCCAAAAATGATCAGTTTTTACTCTTAAATCTCCATTCATCGTCCTAAACCTGCAGTGTTTCTGACAGTTTTAGTGATGACCTGCCTGGTAAATGTAGGAGTAAACTAGACGAACATCTGAAATCAGCTCATCCAGACTGGACCAGTCATCGGCTCCTCAGCAGTGGAGGAGGATGTGAACGAGCCAGCACAGCGATCTGCTCGGACAGACATCCTCCTCTTCCTGAACGCCAGCTGAACAAAGATTCATCAGCAGGGATGCAGGCAGGAAGAACATGCACACTGACCCATTTGCTCTTTGCACTCTATGCAGATGAAACCTCATCTGAGAAAAATCTGGAGCAGTCAGAAAGGGAGTGGTGGCGGTCTGCTTTTACAGCAGAATGTGCAACTGGAAGAAGAAAACACTGAGGAAATCTGCAAAGCCAGAACATTTTGTGTTCAATGAAGCCTTTAAAGCCTGAAATGACTGCAGGACCTGCAAAACCTCCGTCTTTAAACGACATCCAGCTGAGCTTTTATTGTTTTGTTTACAAAGTTAGTCATAGAACATGTAAATAATGTTTTTCTCCGTCCCATAAAGCTCTTTAAAAGCCCCATCAAATGCATGTTTACAAATGGGAAAAACTGCAGCAGGAAATATAAAACCTTTAAGTAAGACTTAAAATAAAGTTGTATGTTTTTCAAGTGGTTATATAACACAGAAGTTATGACTTGTTTTGCATTTGAAACATTAATTTTACACACAGTTCTGGCTTCACTTTGCAGTGTGGCATAAAACCATAAAAACTGTCAACCGCTCGGCCCTCGGTAAATGTTTGGTGTGTGAATAAAGCCGTACTTCATGTTAAACATAAACAATAACGTTCATCTAATCCGGTTTCCAACAAAAAAAAAAAAAAAAAAAAAAAACATTCTCCACATTCCATAATGCTGACTAGAAAAGAGTTTCTGACCGTTAATAACGCGTAGGTCATGTGTTAACTTTTATGTTTTTCACCTTTATCTAACAATCAGTGGGATATAAAAGAGAGAACAATGTCTTTCTTTTAGCTGAAAAAGTCGAGTCAAGCATTCATAAAGAACAGCCTGTGCTCCAGCCGTTCACTTTAAGACCATGTTTGAGGCTGCAGAGGGCAGGGGGAGGCAGAAATACCTAGAAGGTGACATCACTGCCTTAACAGAGGCCATGATGTTGAAGGAGGAGAGATTGCGAAGCTGCTCTGCATGAGCCGGTCTGACTAATGATGACCTACATCTGACCATCATCTTATCGTAAAAGCAGGGATCGCACCGTCCTTCAGCTTTACCTCCTCTTGCAGGTTTCTGGTGGTCAGCACCAGCTTCTCCAGCTCCTGTCCTTTCTCCTTCAGGTGCCGCTGCAGCTCTGCCAGCTCCCGCCGGTTCTTCTCCTTATAAATATCGATCTGCTCCTGCAGCTCTCGAGTGGACGACTGAGACGCCTCGACGATATCGCTCATCTGCAGGCCCGGTGATGCAGGAGGAAGCAGCAGCAGAAAGTGTGGAGAAATTAAATATGTGTGGAGAAATTACAACGCTCTGCAAAACTGTTCATGCCTTTTGATTAGTTTTTCCATTTTGTGACATTGCAACCAAACTGCAACTAACAATTCATTGATTAGTCTGGCGCCTTTTGCAGATTTTTCAATCAACCACTTAAAAGATGCAAATGAACCAACAATTCAATTCCTTAAACAAGAAAATAAACATTTTACTGCCTAAAATGAATTTCTTTAGTGAATTTGGACCAAGTGAAGCTAAAGCTATGCTACTTTAAAAGTTTTGGGTGAAACATATTTACAGACAAATGTGTTTTTATCTTCGATGCAAAATTTATATGCAACGTTTCGGCTTAACATTTGCTCTGATAGTGTTGTTCTTTCAGTAAGTGGTTTTTATTGAGTCTGCACACTCCTGTTAATAATTAATCAATTACTTAATTAGCTGACGATTATTTCAACAATCGATTATTCCAATTAATATTTTGAGTCCTAAACCAAACCAAATAGATGCTCAAAGCAGACGGAGACAAACGCCAGAAAGGTGGTCTGACGATGTATTGAATACAACAATTTTATACGTTTTTATTCACCAAAAATTTGAAACAGAATTTTTTTCTCCCTTCCACTTCACTATTTTGTGTGAATCTATCAAATAAAATTATTGTAAGTGTGATGCTTACTTAAAAAACATGCTATTTTGAATATGGAAGTATCAAAGGGTATCAAATTTTTGGTAAAAAATAAAAACAAAACTGTGTTTTGTTGGAATAGTTTAAATATTTTCCATTATCTTAGTTTCTCCTCCCATTAAGACCTAAAGTACCTCGTATACTTACCGTTTCTCCATCTTTTGAACAAAAGTCCAATTAACTAACGTGGATCTTAATTTCATTTGACTAAAAGTTTAACGACGGCCAACCTGAGGTTGACCATGTGAGATAAGCTCCTTCTCATGCTTGCATGTCTGCTCTCATTAAAGCCTGAAGTGCCCTCACCTCCCTCTGCAGTTTTTCCACTGTCCGGTCCAGCACACGTCTCTCGTCTTCAATGTTGTTCTTCATGTTTTTAAATTGCTCCTTCTGAGACTTTTCCTCCTGTAGCCGGTCCTCCAGGTCCTTGTTCTCAAGGTCTAGTTTGGCCAGGTTCTTCTACAAGTAAAAGAAGTCAAAGGAAAAGTGATGAACTGGACATTTATCTACCTAAAACCTCAAGCTGTGTCACCAGTCTTAGGGTGTTTTCACACCTGATAATTCAGTTGACTCCGTTTGATTGGGGACCAAAACAGCAACACTTGTAACATTTTCATCTGGTTTGGTTCTCTTTCACACTCCATTGTGTCAAATGATCCAAACTCTTTAAATAACCTGTTCCCCTCCTCGCCTGTGGTGGCGCTGCACCAAGATCCACAGAAGGAAATGACACAAAAACCTCAGAAGAGGACATGAGTGCCACTTCCTTCTTCACAAAAGACAACAATGGAGTGGCCTCAGATTTTAGTGTAGGATGTCTTTTTTGTCTTTGGTAAAAGTCTACAATCTATTTCTCCCTCCAGCGCTACACTCTTGTGTTTGCTTAGGTTGTATTTACCCAGAATGCCCTGTTTTTGTAGTGGCTTCTGATTTGCTTGCCTCCGCAAGTGCATTCAAACTGCGCCAGAGATCACTTTAACTGAATCGAGACGTCAGTTTTTAGGCAGCCCAGAGTTCATAGGAGGACTCTCCAAACGAACCAGAGTTTGATTGAAGTGGACCAAGCAGGACTGGTGTGAATGCCTTCTTACCTGCACATCTTCCAGTCGGATGTTCAACATTCGGTTGGCACGAGACATCTCCTCCTCCTGCTCCCTGATCTCAGCCAGAGACTCTTCCAACTGCCTTTTCTCTCTCTGTTTTTGCACGTTACACCATTAAAACATTTATATTAGTTACTGAATAGGTAGATCAGAAACCAGATTCGACTTGTATTGAGTCTTCGCACCTCCAGGCGGCCAGCTTTGTCTCCCAGTCTGCTCTCCAGCAGCTTGGCCTCGTCGATGATCCTATTGAGTTTAGCCACCTCATTTTCCAGCTCGTTCGTCCGCCTGCGCAGTCGCTCGATCTCCTGGTTCAGTCGCCCGGCCTGGCCCTCCGCTTGTCCTTTGGCTGCCTCCACCTCGGCCTTCTCTCGGATCGCTGCTGCGCTGTTCTGCAGAAGGCGAAGAGGAAAGGCGCTTCAGTTCAAAGGAATCATGAGTGTGTGACTCTCAGACGGAAAGCAGAGCTACGATGCATGAAGAAGCAACTCAAATGCCTCGTAACAAAAGGTATTTGTCGAGCTCACTTTCTCTCCGCAGCTGGTGGGACGCTGAAGGACAGAGCCTTCCTGTAAGTCTCTCACACTTCACAATAAGCCATGACTGAAGGCTGCAAAGTGAGGATTTATTGCTGCCTGATGACTGACAGCCACTAAAAGTCAGAAGAGGGTGACAATGTGGCAGCTAATAAACTCTAAGTACTTGTGATTAAAAGGTGCTAAACACAACTTGTGACAGGAAAGTAAGCAATGTACATTTAAAGATGGAAACATCTTGGGTAATAGTTGTATTTGGATGTTTAGGCAGCTGCGTCACTCATTTTATGCTTTCAATGATTCATCTAATCTGTTTTTTCTCCTCCAGGGTAAAAAGTCTGGACAATAAATCAATAACATATAGTGGGACAGACACATGATCAATATCAATAGATAACACGTCTGATAGAATATTCAACCTCTCGTTGAATCTCTCACAGCGAGCTAAGCCAGGTTGGTGGAATCAACTACTCACTCTTTGGTTACCTAGCAACTCACTCACTCTTTGGTTACCTAGCAACAACTTGTTGAGTAGCTGCCGCAGCAGCAGTTTAATTTTTTCTCCACAGAGCTTCAAAGCTGCTTCAAAATAAACAGAGTGGAGTAAAAACTATGGGTAAAACAGGAAAGGTCACAGTATTTCAAGACATTTAAAACAGTAAACTAATCAATAATTATCCATAGAAACAATTATTGATATTGACTGATATGAAATTAATATCCTGATTAGTTTTTCAGCTTTACTGTCCAGACTTAGGGTAAAATAAACATTTTAAAAACAAGAATTACCCAAAAAGTTGGAATTTACCACAGATTTTCTCCAACAGTAAATTAAACTTTTACATACTAATATACACACTTTACCTGAACAGCACACAAAGTTTCATGGTTGAGGTCTAGGCCATGGACAGCCATCATAGATTATGGATTACACTTAAATATATGGGTAGAAGACAACAAACTTACATCAACTATATCAATTATGTAAGACCTTGTTGAAGGATTATTACTTGCTAATAGCAATCAGATGTTTAGATATTTTTATCTACATACTACATGACTACCGGTAATAATTTGAATTTGAATGCTTAAATTGTTGTAGATCGTATCCATTGTGGATTCACCAGTAACACACGACCTCAAATATGTAAAAATACGGCCACTAAAGGATAAAAGGCAACTGTACGTATTTATGGAAAAGGCAGTAGCTAAAGTTAAAAAAAGAAAGATCAGAGAAGTGAAACAAAGAGATGACTCCCTTATCGACGTCACCGAGGAACAAGCTTTCAAATGTTTGTTTTCTGTGGTGAGGAATGTCAGATAACTGGTTTGACAACTCCCTGTCATTTCAGCGTGGTTAGTACACACCTGCATAACTAAAACTACAGATAAAAACAGTAAAAATCTATTGCTATCGTTTCACACCTTCAACATTAGCTTCTGCAGAGTAAAATGTTTTAGCGCTTGAGGCCTTCTTTGTGTACAGGGAGGCTCCTCTTTGTTGTGCTGCTCATGCAGATCGTCACTGAACGTGTGTGTGACCGAACACACACACACACGCACACGGACGCACACGCACACACACACACACACACACACACACACACACGCACGCGCACGCGCACACGCACACGCACACGCACACGCACACGCACACACACACGCACACACACACACACGCCTTCTGCTGTCAGCTGTTCTTAAACAGGTGACACAACTTTATATTAGCAAAAAGACTAACAACATTGCTAGAAAATAGTGAATCACACAAAAGTCTTCCAGCTAAATTATATTTAACGTGTTTTATCTAAAATGTCTTTGTGCAACTTGCACTTTATGAAACTTTATATCCAAAATCTGAGCTAATCTGATAAAGTTACAGCTGCTGTGAGAGCATCTTATCGTGACAGCTTTCCTTTATTTCCTTATCTGTGACAGGTGTTAAAAAAAAAGAAGCAATGGCCAGTTCATCTTGTTTTTGTTCTGCAGGAGCAGGGAAACATTCTAGAGGAAGAAAAGTTGGCGGACGCCTCCCTGCTTCAGTGCGACCAGGCCAGTCAGACCAGTTCCAGCAGTGGCTCCAGAGCCGCCCTCATCGCTGCTTCTTTGATTTAAAGAGGTGACAACATCCCCGGCCCAACATGTATCAGTTTCATGACTTTGGATCATCAAATAAGAATTTATGTTAGGCAGAAACAAAATGAGGCCTTCGTATGACATGCATATAGTTTCTGTCATTTTTATGTTCCAACAACTTCCTTCAAGGTTACCATTACAAAAAGCATTTGCTCCTTTCAGACTTATGTTTTTGTTTCTTTGTCAAACTTAAATATTTTAGATGATCAAACTAATCTTAATATCAGACAAAGATAAACTGAGAAAAATACAAAATGAAGTTTTAAATTTTTTAAGGCAAATCAAGCCTGACTCATTGTGAAAGTAGGACTGGACACTAAATCTATAAAAACATATATATCGCAATAGACATGATCAATATCAATAGATAATATGTCTGATTGAATTTTCAATAATTTAACCAAACTTTGATCCAGAACCGCTCAGCATTCTGGGAGATATAGGCAGAGGAAAGGCTTTAGCTGCCCGGCCAGCTAAGCAAGATGAGTAGAATCAACTAATTCAATCACTCTTTTGTTACCTAGCAACTCACTGACTTTTTGGTTGCCTAGCAACAACCTGTTGAGTGACTGGCACTGCAGCAGTTTAAGGTTTCACCACTGTGCCTCAAAGCTGCTTATAAATAAAAACAAGTCCGTGGAGTTGAACAGCTCAAGAGGAAATTGTGGTTAAAAGAGGAAAGATCACGTTACCAATTTGGGATTATTTCAGATGTTTAAAAAACAAAAAACGAAATACTTATCAGTATCAACTACTGATGTGAAACCATTATGCAGTGATACATTTTTCAGTCGTATTATCACACTGCGCAAGTAAAGTTTGAATCACTTAAAAACAGAACCTGTCTGACAACATGAAGGGATCTCAAAAAGAAACACATAATGTCCTGACTTAAAGAAATTCAGGGGCAGATGAAAACCAAAGCTTTTGTTACCTGCAATGGGCAACAAAGTCCTTGATAATAATTTGGAATTTCAGCGAACTGCAATCAGAATTATTATCCAGAAATGGAGAAAACATAAATCAGTGGAGAGCAGTGAGATTATCATCACAAAACTGAAAGTCGTCTAAAGCCACGCAGGCCTCACTTCAGTAAAGAATTTCCAGATAGAAGAAAACTGACAACTCATATATTCACAAAGGTTATCTTTGCCAGATATTATGATTAACATGTAAATAAAAACTGCAGAAATCTTTAATAGAGTACGTATTTGTTCACAGCAGTGACTTTAGGAAATATCTGCACCAAGCTGCCGTTTTGTCCCCTTCAAATCTCTTTGGCTCGTTTCAGAATTATGCTGATTGCCATAATTGAGGTGAAGCTAAAAATAAACAAAGGGGGTAAGAGAGTATGAGGAGATTAACACAGTGTTCATTGAAATAACAAAAGCACTGAACAACAACAGACAGGGCACCAGAGCAAACCCAGTACTTTCTTTCTGCCTGTCCCACTTCCCACATTAGCCTGCATGTGTTTAAACTATGAACAAGGACGGTGCTGCTGCTCTGTGACAGGAAGCAGGATGGAGATGAAATAACATTAACCTCCTTTGTTTTCAGACTCTCCCTGGCAATGTTATTTTTAATTTGAGTCAGTGCAGCAGGCCTGTAAGATAATCACGTTTATTTCTAACTAAAACGTAACTACTTGAATGAAAAGATCCACTTTCTATCCAAGAAAACACTTTACATTTTTTACTTATCTTTCAAATAACAATACTAAAGCTTAGTCAAAGTAACTAGAAGATGAGAAATTAACATTCAGCTAAACATGACTTAGTATTACAGATTGATTCCTTTATAATTATGCGTCACAGTCACTGTGAACATGAGTTGATGCTGATCTATTTTCTCCATTTTCTACCCTAAACTCTGAGTTTGACTTGGGTCTCTGTGTGTACTCAAACTGTTTATTCAAAGTTGCACATTAACTAACTTTGTGCAGTCTTTGAAGCGCAGAGCAAACGTCGAGGTGAAGTGCATGTTCCAGGTCGTGTGCTGCGCTCACATCGCCACCCTTTCTTCTGGACTGACCGGCCTCTTTTCTTTTCAAAAAGCAAAGGATTGAGTTTCAAAATCACAATGGAAACTGATTTGCAGATAAACTGACCCTGATGTATAAATAACATCTACAAACCAGGCCAACAGAATCAGTTTATAGTTCAGTGAAGCTGCAGAGCAATAAATTAGGGCTGTGCACCGTTAGAAAAGAAAAGGTAATATTATTGTTTCATATTAATATAACTTCCAACATAACCCACAATGTTTTCACCATTTCCCCTGAGCCTTCTGATCTTGGGCTTCCTGATCTTACTCCAAATACCTCACTGTCATGGCGCTCAGACGGAAATATTTAATAAAAATGTTTTACATAATCCACTTTTTTTAAACATGTTTAAAATTGCTTACTAGTGTGAATTAGATTTTGATACACAAACAAGAAAAAGTCGAGAATAAACACCCACTAAAGGTAGTTTAATAAATAAATATTACTGTTTCTGCCATTTTGGAAAGGTATTAAGAAACTTATATGGGAAAAGTGTAGCACTATTTTAGCCAGCTGACTGGCAGGTTTCAGCAATAAATGGGGGACGGACAAAACTGTACTACTCTATGCCCTAAACAACCAAAAAAGAAAAAAGTCAGTTCAGTCTTGCATATTATTAAAAACACTAACTATTTAGGGATAGAATATAAGCGTGTCACCATGAAAAGTAACCCAGTTAATTGCATGATAAATGAAAACGAGCTCAATAGTTTCCATTTGGATGATTGTTTTTCTCTTTCTACCAAACACTGGACAACAAAAGGCTTTGGTATTGGTCTCAATTAGCCCCTTTTGTGGAGGACAATTTTGTTTACAGACTTCAGTATCCATTTTATTTGTTGTTTTGTTTGTTTATTTTTGATTTCTGAAATATCTTTCAGTGCCAGTGTTAAATGTTGATTAGAAATTAACGCCCATTAGTCTCAGAGGACAGACTTGCATCATTATACCATTTCCAAATTTTTAGTGGCTCTGAATCTGCGAATTTTTAAAAACCTCGACAAAAAGAAAAAATGCTTTTGCTTGGAGCCTGTGCCCGTTTCTTAAATCAGCTGTTTGAATTTACCCACAACTTTCAAAGTAAAGAGGCTTCAATAACCCTTTTGAAATGTGAAAAAGAGCCCAACTGATTTCCTCAGCTACATACGTATATTAAAGACACAGTACCTCTGAACACGATGAACCGTAAAGCAAAAGGTTAGAATGTCTCAGACTGAAAGGAAGGATTGAAGAAGAACTGGAAGTTTTGGCATCTCTTTGGTCAAGGGAGAAGGTAAATCGTGTCTCGTCTCAGGAAAACAGAAACAGCTGCCAGCTTTTTAGAAGGATCTCTGTGCAAAGCCATACTGCACATTTACTGAAGCATTACAGTAACCATGGTAACCTGCGACCGTACAGAACCTCTGCGAGATCATTTACCCCGACATGGCGACACCTGAGGCTACGACCAGAACTATTTTTATTAATTTTCATCTCAGAACAAACGAAGAGGGAAAACGTGAACAAGAACATCAAAGATCTTATTATTTCAGGTTGGATGATTTGTTTTCAGTATCAACTCCCGGTGACTTCATTTGCTGATGCACACAGAAACCATGAACAGTTAAAGAAGAAATTAATCATCCAACTCAAAAGCTGGCTCTTTGACTACAGTCACCAAAACTACAGGGCATTCATTGTTGTAAAAGATATTGCATCACTTCCAGGTCTCAGAGACGGTATTCAGACAAGAAGCACCGTCCTGTCTAACTTACGGAGACATGTTCCGGTTCGACGGCCAAGGGCCACAGAAGATAAATGAAAGACGACTCACAAGACAGAGAGGAAACACCCAAAACACACAACAGTTCAAGTACAAAGATTAACAACTCAAACACGGAGGCCTCTGTCTGCACACCAGCTAACAATCATGTTAAAGCAACTCATGTCAAGAGCAGCAACCTAGAAAGAGACAAAGAGGCAAAAAGGGAGAATTTAGCTAATTATGCAAATAAAATGAAACAAAAGAAAATGGACATTACAACAGTTGTGAAGATAAATTTGAAAAGCTTTGATGAATGTGGAGCTACTGAATTTTAGTCAGTGTTTCCATTTGTTTAGTTACCCGTAGCAATGAATGGCAAGGTGTTTATGAGGTCACCACATGGAGAAGAAACAAACCAAAACAACACAGACTGTGAACTGGGACTTCGCAGTACATTTCTGAAATCTGAATTTAAACATTTCAGTGGAAAATCCACTCATCTCAGCATGCTGAAAGCTTGAAATGGCTCCAGCTGATGGCATCCAAACTTAGGCTGGGCGATAAAACAAAAACTATATATATATATATATATATATATATATATATATATATATATATATATATATAAATATAAATAATGCGATTGATATGTTATCAATATTAACAGAAAATATGTCTAATAGAAAGTTGATTAACTTCACCTGAAAAGAGAACTTGAGTCTTTAGCCGCTCAACTTTTAACTGCCAGCGAAGTAAGGTTGGTGGAATCAACCTTACTTGATTCCAAGTAAGGTGGAATCAAGTAAGGTTGATTCCACCTTTGGTTACCTAGCAACAACTCACTCACTCATTCTTTGGTTACCTAGCAACAGCCTGTTGAGTAACTTGAGCAGCAACAGTTTAAGGTTTTTCCACCATGCCTCAAAATAAAAAAGGACCAAGGTAGATTGAAAGGAGGAAGTGGAAGTGGAAGAGCAGCAGCTCCAGAGGAAATTCTGGACAAAAGAGGAAACGCCACATCACCAGTTTGGCAGCATTTTGAACATTTGAAACAAAAAACAAATCAATAATTATCCATATTGACTGATATGAAATGCACATCTATTGGTATGTTTTTTAGCCATTTCACCCAGCCATAATCCCAAATTATTTTCTCAATAATTAGACTTCTTAGAGAGCATTAAACCTTCATCCCCAGATGGTCAAGAGAGTATTAAGCATTAAAAATGGTGTTTATTTTACATCCTTCATTCTAATACCTACACACTATATAAGACAGGGTCACCTTGGAAGCAAAACACCGTAATTCACAGACCTCATTTATAGATGGATCTGGACCTTGGAAAAAGTGCCTTTCTTTTGTCATGATCAGGTCTAAATATGGCAACATAAAATGCAAGATAAAAACCAGTGTTACAGCAATTTCAGCATTAATTTAACTAGATAGTCCTTGATGTTAGACCTGATTCCTAGAATAGAGTGGAAACTTCGTCTAATCCACATAAAGTTGCCCAGCAGCATTTCTGAACCAAACACCTTGTGCCAACTCCCCCCCCCCCCCGACTATTTAGTTCCTGTTCCTGAGATGGTTCAAAGCTATCAGACTACAAAGTTGTCACTATGACTATTTGAAAACTCGGAGGAAGTCATATTTCACGTGGGATAAACTGTTAATTCCTTGCTGTCTGTGTGGAGATCACCATTTCCTCCCTGCCTGGCCGTCCTACGTTTCATTCCTCTTCTTTCCAGCCGTCTGGTAAATCGTCTCCCAGAGCTTTGCTGGGGAATACGGCACTATCATCAAATATACAGACTCACGCTGGAGTCTTTACCTCCACAACAAGCCTGAGGGGGAACTCTTCTCTGGGCTGTGTAAGTTTGATGATCAGACAGCGAGACTCGAGTTCACACGCTGGTAGAGATTAGTAGAGAGGCGGGCTGTGTTAGGAGCGAGGCCGGGAAATAAACAGTGTTCAGGTGAGCAGGAGACACTGTGGAGTTTTGAAATTAAAAAATACTGAGTTGGGGATTGAGGTTACAGATGAGGGCTTGATAACAAAGGTTTAGGTCAGCTGGCGAAACATAACAAGAGCTGGAAATGATGCGATAAGCACGAGACTCCATCTCTAAAGTTTGAAAGGGTTGGGACCTATTAAAGCCTCCATCACTGGGAATCTGGAGCGCTGCAGAGACTGGGACACGACTACTGCGCCCTGAGGAGGCCAAAATGAAAAGATATGAGCCTTTCCCGCAGTGGGAGTGGGTACAGTGTAACGGAGCTGGAGCTGAGTAGAGATGAAGGTCTACAGGGTGCACATTCTCCAATCTGACCCCCACATTCCTGAAAGAGAAACCTCATCTCCTCCAACCCAACATCATCCCTCCGCGTTTCTCACACGCCGGCACAAAGCAGCGAGCCCGCTTCCAAACGAGCAGATGGCTTTTGTTAACACCGATCGCCGTGTAATACTTGTGAAAATAAGCTAAGCCTAATCGGTACGTCCAAAATTTTTCAACCCAGATAAAATTCCACAGATTTCAGCCCATCAAAAACACAATGCAGCTTTCAAGTTAAGACACAAAACAGGCCCCCCAATTCCTTTCACGGGGTTTGGCCTCGCACCCCCTTTCCTCCAGCACACTGACCCACTTACTCAGCACGTCCCAACCCCCGCTGCTTTTATTGTGTGAAACAAACTCATCATTCATTATTGACCGAGGTCCACAATTGCCACCCACTTTTTTTTTTTTTTTTTTTCGGGGCTCAGAAAGAAGAGGGGGCACGGCGCGCCCGGGGGGACTGCAGCTCATTAGATTGGTGATGGGTTGCCACCACAATTAGCATGCATACAGAGCAATGTAGTGCTCCACTTTCCAGCATTCCTACATGGCCACATAGATACGATGGCGTATCAGAGCCAAAGTAGATGGGAAGAAAATGAGCAAATTTCTGCCAAAAAATGCAGAAATTTTGAGATTAATCTCAGAAATTTTCAGAAAAAAAAAAGGTCCAGAATTTGACAATTTGGAAAAGAACTAACAAATTATAAGATTAATCTCAGATATTTTCTAAACAAAAATGTGGAAATTTCTGAGTTTGAAAAGTCAAAATTTAACGAGAAAAAAGCTCAGAATTTTTTTTTTAGAAAAAAAGTCTAAATTTTTGAGTTTCAAAAGCCAAAAATTTTTTGATCTGGATATTCCTTAGTTTCAAAAAGAAAGCAGCAGTAGTGAGACGTTCCTGAGCTGATTTCACTTGGAAAAAGTCTCGACTGCTTCTTGGCATTTTTTATTTTTTATTAAATTGTCTTCATGCTATTTTTTTTATATTTTTTTGTCCAACATTTTTGACTTTTGAAACTCTGACATTACTTTCTAAAAAATTTCTGAGATCAAGATCAAAATTTCTGTGATTTTCCTAGTAAAGTTTTGACTTTTCAGACTCAAATTTTCCAGGTCATTTTATTTTAGAAATTGTTCAAGATTAATCAGATATTAGCATGATTAATTAGTCCTTAACTGCACCTTTTTTTTTTTTAAATATACAACGTCTCTAATACGCTGTCACACCTCAACCATCAGGGCCTTGAAAAAGGAAGCTAATGCTTTGGATCTAGATGAGGTCAGGATCTACAATTTTTTTATACCAAATTAAATTTCTGGTTATAGTCAATTTATTTACAGTTTTCTTAAAATGAAATCAGAAATATTTTTCAAAAACTGGCTTTTATTTTTATCCCTTCTGCGAGTTGACCTGATCAAAGTTAAAATAACTAAAATCTTTAAAAACAAACAAAATGGCATTGATTATGGAAATCAAAGGAGTGCAGTGGAGAAAACAAATCCTGATTTTCCCAAAATTTGACTAATTGATCAAATTGATTTATCCCCCAGCCTTGGGAATAACAGTCATATTTCAACATTGGAACTAACGAGAACAACAAATGCGGCTTTAGAACAATCCTGCATTGAATCAGAGGGGGAAAACTTCAGTGAGTGACTCATTTACGCTCCAAAAGTGAAACAATGACTTTATCTGGCCAGGTGTTTACAAAGCGGCGAGGCTAAACCCCCGATGACAAACTCCCTGGAGAAGCAGGTCCTCTGTTCAACAAAAGGACATTTCCTCATGGATCTTTTTTTGCAAAGCGCCGCTGAGGACCCCCTCCGGCCCGCAGGAAGCCCAGAACAACGACGACTTCCACTCTTTGAGGCAAACAGGACGCACATGAGCCACACGGAAAAAGTGATGCTCAAACTCTATATCGTCTCTTGTAAACACGATTACACGTCCAGTTTTGATTCAACTTTACCAGTGAAGCTACCACAAATATCGACCCTTCGCAGCTACGTCACTTAATCATTCGAGGCGCTGTTCTGTCAGATCAGCATACGTTGTCAGATAGTCGTACGCTTAGCTCAGACATGTATACGCTGTCATTACCATATGATTTTATTTAATCAGCAACATAGAATCATGACGTAGATCATCATACACTTTGTTATTAACAGCTGTATGGCATCCTTGACTTAGCGGTTAAGTAGGTTAATGAGTTTTACACGGGCGTGTGTTGTAGTTGACTGCAGCTGCAGCCAGACCTGCTTTAAATACACTTTGAAACCACGACAACGCATGTATATCTATCTAGTTATCATATTATGTCATATTATAAACAATTTAATGACTTATTTTTGTCATAACTTGTTGCGCATGTTGAACTGACAACTCCACTGACAGTCAGACTTCTTAATGCGCGGGCATGGTACTCACTGCATGCATGCCATCCTGACAGCGTATGTCTATCTGACAGAACAACAGAGTTCTGGACAGCGTGACGTCACAGGCAAAGGGTCAATAAAAGTATCCCTACGCAGAAACCAATAGATTCATTTGCAATTTTTTTTTCTCTTCCTGTAAAAATGTTTATATGAAAAGTAACAGGCTCAGATAAGAACACGTTTTATCATTTTCCCATGCAAAACGATAAGCTACATTTAGATTGCAGATTGTCCTGCTTATGCAACTCTGAAAGAAACTGAAAGAAACAAAATTCCTAGCTGTAGATAAATACAGTTTTCATTACTGCCCATTCTGCATAATTCATGTTGGCCAAAGTGATTTAAATCGTTACAAAATGAAAAATCTAAGCTCTTTTGCATTCCTTTGCAAACCATCTGCTCATCACATTAAGACATCTACACTGCTAAGGTTGGAATTTAAAGGTTAATTGAAGTCAGCTGCCGCTCTTCCAGCAAGGCGTAAAGCTGCCACTGTGGTAACAAGATATTATTTACTAACATCGGCTACAATGCCTTGCAGATTTATTCACATCGTCTGAACTTTGTCAGATTACAACCACAAACTTCCAGGCATTTTATTGGGAGTTTATGTGACCAACTAAATATGTTTGTGGAAAGAGAGGATGAATCAGTTTTTCTTTTTCAACAAATAAAAATCTGTCCAATATGTCGCCCCTGAACAAAACTCAGTGTAACCAATCAGAAGTTACTTAAATAGTAAATAGAGTCCCTGTTGCAATTACAGTTTGTTGGACAAAAACAGGAAGAACAGAAAGATGTCAAATAAGGGAATAATTGATCGGGGAAACCAGATTTAAATAATCAGTAATTTGAAATATCATGTGATTTAATGGTTTATTTCCTGATTCATATCATCAAACTGCCAAAGATCAATGCATATGAATGAGCCTTCAAGTGTAAATCTGCTTAAATCAAGGTTGTTCAAATTGGGGCTCAGGAGCCACTTAGGGCCCCTGAACTGAATTTATGTGGCCCTCTGACCACAATTCAAGAATAACCTAAACAGATTAGGACAAAACTATGACTTTTAAATTAAAATCTACTAACAAAAATGTCTGATGCAACACAAAATGATCATCTTTTACTTCTGTTGTCATGGTAACTAGGACCACATCGACTAAACATTGCTGTGTTAAAACTTGCCTCAATGTACAAAGTGTTTTCAAATGAAGACTTATCTAGATTTTGTTTTTATACTTGAGAATAGAATAATTATTTTTTTTAGTTTTTTTTTCCATTCGAGTCCAAAATATTAAGAAATCTGGATTCATTTAACAAGGAAGATGTGCAAAAACCATGATGATCCCGTTTTTACAAAAAGAAAAAAAATCTGTTTACTTAATTTGTTTAATTAAAATAATTCATACTTGGTAAACAAAAAGTTTGGACACTTCTGGTTTAAACAAAGGGCTAAAGCACTCAAAACTTATAATTTCAGTAAATTATAAATCAAGATATCTAGTCCATGTAGGTGGAGAGCAAACATGTAAAAGATGGTGGTCTGGTTTAAGGAGACCAGTGAAGCATGGTGGTGGCAGCATCATAATGTGGGGATGTCTTTACTTCAGCAGATACAGTGAATCTGTTCAGAAGTCACCTTATCAGTAAATAGAGTTCATCTGTGTGTAATTTAACTTCATTAAAGCTGTTTGGTGATTACTGTTGGTCTGTTATTCTGTGGGTCTTTCTCCAACATCCCAATAAAATAGACAGCAAAGTGATGAAATAAAAAAACGCATCACCGACTCCTCTCTCCTGTAAAAGACGAGCCGGCCTCTGACTTTAGCAAACCCTGCTAATCTACAAACCCCTGCTGCCTGTGAAAATGGTGACCAGATCAAACTGTGCTGCTTTAAAGCACAACGCCGAGGCCTGACGACAAACATATGGCGGCGCTATCAGCTCCCCTCATGGTGCGCTTATCTCACGCCGCTCTGTGACAGGCTGCGCTCCTGGAGGAGGAGAGAGAAGGAAGGATGATTACCTGCTTGGCCTCCTCCAAAGACGTCTGCAGCCGGCTTATTTCCTTCTCGTACTGCTCCTTCATCTTGTCCACCTCCTGATCGTGAGCGGCCACTTCGTCCTTCAAAGCTCCTTTGAGGGCTGCCAGCTCCCTTTCTCGCCTCCTCAACAGTTCTTCCAGCTCCTCTTTGGCAATGACCACGTCCTGCATCTCCACCTTCAGCTGCATCATGTCCTGAAGCAAAGAGAGCCAAGCTGCTAACGTTATCTCAGACAAGAGTTCAGCTGCAGAGTTCAGCCAACATCCCGAAGTTCTTCTCATTAAAACCGTTTGTTTTCATTCCTAAGATCTGTGGAAGCGCAGCAGAGTCTGGAGGTTTTGTAATCAACGACATGCGAGTCATCAATCCAATTATCAATTAGATAATAGATGTTTATAATCTAGAGCCGTGTGCATCATGTCCAACACGGCAAAAACACAAAATCCTACCAAAGAGCCAAAGATTTTTGGTTCTTTTCGGCCAGATAGGAGCTTTTTTTTTTAAATCAATAATCCCTTAATATTGATGGAAAATTACTACTTCCACTGGCAGATTATTTCACTTAATAACAAGACATTTTTTCCATGCTACAAGTGAAATAATCTACCAATAGAAAAAGTACGCTTTCATTAATATAAACTAATATTTCTTGCTGAAAAGTTACTTATAAATTAGTTTTGTCACTAATTTATTTGCACTAGAAACTGGACCAAAAACACTTTGTAAGATTTTCTGTTTTTACAGTGAAGATACAGAGACTATTAAAACTGCCAATAAAAATAAAATAAAACATTTCAATCTCTAAATATTTTTTAAATCTTCATTAAAATAGTTTCTCACAAATAATCTTGGTCAATTTGTCCTTTTCATATGTTGTTTAGGTGTTTTTGTACCAAACTTTTACAGATATGGGACATTTGTACCAATGGAGCCTCAATTCATGCCGTTTTGTTTCCAACCTGCTGTTAAAACTGATCATTTAATGTAATTTTCTATAATTTACTGGGAGAAAATCTACCACCAGCAGGTCACTTGTGATTATTTTAGCTTGATCACAGATGCTGTAATATAAATTGTTCGAAGGATATTACATAATTAGATTAAGCCATACATTAGCTTAAAGCAAATTAGCAATACTTATGTAAATAATTAATCATAAACACTTACAAAACTCCCACAGTGTGACATAAACTCTGTGGCAGTCAGGAAATAATCAGACCAGGGTGAAGAGTACAAAATTAAAATCAATCACATAAAGCTGCACAGTAGCTGCACTTATAATCATATTTTTAAATTTTTGGCATTTATTGATATTGTTATTGAAAAATAGTGGAGAAACCCAGACAATACGGACAGTTTTGGTTTTTCTTAAACACCATTAACTTGAATTTCTCATGACAAAGATGGATCAAAATTCTTCTCATGATGATAAATTAATCACAATAAGCGATGCAACAAACGCCCGTCCCTTCTAGTCTACAGAGTGAGTCTGTCCTGGCAGCTAAGCCTGATAGCAACATGGCGGCTCACCGCCATGAGTGCGTCTTTCTCTCCGTCAGCGGCGGCCCTCTTGGCGCTGTCCAGCTCGTCGTGCATCTCTGACAGCTGGTCCTGCAGGTCTCTGATCTCCGTCTGGCACTGCTCCCGCTCCATCTTCACCTGGAAGAGCCTGACGAAGCACAGGACACGTCAGCTCTGGAGAACCGCTCTTCATGCACCTGTAATTCACACGCATAACTGGGAACACCTGGTGAGCCGAACGGGAGCCCTCAGAGGTTACCTGCCACCTGCCTTCATGGGATCACTGCTGGTAATTAATGTGAAACACCTTTATTACAGTCCAATTGATACTGTTCCCACCACGATAACAAACCAGTAATTATCGCGATAAATATCGTTATTTTAAGACTCTTTTGAAGTATCGATACTTAGGCACAATGAGCAATAAATTAATTCATCGCATGATAAATTAAACAATAATTTCCTGATATCTGCATGATTTATCGTTTTTCTCTTTTCTGGTGCTTTAGTCGTAGCCAGACAATTTTGTCTACAAAGTCTATACATTTTATTTGTTGTTTTCTTTATTTATTTTGGATATTTAAAATGTTTTCCAGCTCCAGTGTTAAATATTCAATAGAATTTAACGTTTATTAATCTTTAATAATGCATTCTTGCATTATTAAGTCATTACCATTATATTACTTGCAAATGGTCTCAAAACAACAATATTATTATTTATCGCAATAACTTCTGGGACAATTCATGGTCCAGCAAAATTTGTTATTGTGACAGGCCTATAATAATGGCATAATAATGACCGTTAATAAAAACTGATAAACTTTAAATCTGTAAAGATCACATCACACTGGAACTGGAAGAAATTATGAATATTCAGAATAAAATAAAATACGACAACCAAAAAACAAGAAATAAACCTGAGAAAAACCCTGACTTACTTGGAGGTAAGTGGGAGTTACCCCCAAGTAAAGTCAAGAAAAAATAATTAATTATGAACTCTCAAAATAAAAATGCCCTTTAAAAAAGTATTAATCATCAGAATCCATCTTTCTGCACCAGGCTTAATTGTTGCATAAATTTAACCACATACTTTATTTCTACTAAAATATGAATCAGCTTGAACATTAAAACCAGCAGCTTCACCAGAACGCCCAAAGTCTAGAAAGCAACAAAAGCACCTCAACCAACTTCCCAACGCAAATCGTCGCACTCTGTGCTAAAACAAAGAAAACATTATCTATAGGTTGCTTAACTACTGGCACATTTTAAAAGTTTAAACGTTTAGCAGAAGTAAATCACTTGCACTGACAAGAAAAGATAAACGAGAAGGTTAATGATTTGCGCAGCGCTCACTCTTCCACTGAGGAGTTGAGCTCAGCCTCGGTTTTAGCCAGTTTCTCCTTCAGCTGCCTGCACTCGTCCAGACTCTGCTGCAGCGCCTGCTGCAGCTCCTTCAGGCCCGCCGCCGCCCGCCGGTCCGCCTGACTCTTCTGCTGCCAACAACACAATGCAGGTGTTCATTTAGTTATTGTTTGCTGATAGAAATAGTATTTCCATTAAACTGATCTGAGCACATTTTTACTCGTATTTTTGGCTGCTTCCATTTACATTTCTTATCAAATATATACATTTTTTTTATTAATATAAACAACTTGTTTTTCTTGTCTGCTTGATTCTTTTTAATAAACACAAAGTAAAATGGAAACACTTTTCTCTTTAAAGTATAAAATATATGTACAAAGTGCAACCTAAGAAGATGAATTAAAATTAAACCAATATTATTTATGCTTTTACAAGGACAAATGCCTGACTATATTATGGTAAATATGACGATACTGAAGTGAGGGGCCTTAGTTTAGTTAAAATTAAACTCCAAATGAAAAATAATGTATTTATCCCTTTACCTGACATATAACAATGGAGTCTTTATTGTTATTCATATCATTCATGAGTTTTTCTGGTTTAAATTTGATTTTATTGACACACTCAGAGTTAATTAATAATTAATGCAGGTTAAAAATTTTACTGTAACAATCTATCCAGAGAAAAATGCTGAAAATAAAACTGATGTAATATGCAAATGATTTAAACACAAGGTTAAGGAAAAATAAAAAACAAATGCGTGTCAACTAAAATCAAAATACAGATTTTTTTATCTTTTATAAAGCTGACCTTGCTTGACAGAAAATTAAAATCCAACTAACTGCTTCACTGCTGTTTTGCTTTTTTCCAGAAAAATTAGCTTTTTGTATTAAGTTTGACACTTTAGATCTAAACAAAGGCCTTGAAACAAATCCTTAAATTGTTATCCCTTAAAGCTCTTCAGAGAGCAAAGCCATGTTTAAAGGATATTCCAGAACAACTAGTTCAGCATTAAAGAGATATGTCAGCATAAACAGCCTGGCATCAGCATTACAGCTGCAGTTGCCATCATGTTACCTTTATTTGTTCCTCCAGCTGTCTCTTCAGCTCAATAATCTCTTTTTCCAGCTCAGCGTTTTGCTCCTGCAGAGCTTTGGTCTGTGCAGCCAGGTCCACCGACTGCGAGAGCAAATCAGATATTTATCCCTTACACACAGTTATTTATTCATTTCAAATAGACAAAAAAAATAAAACTAATTATCATGCAGTTTTACAGTATTTGCTCAAAAAGGAGCAGGTTTATATTTGTGTGTATTTTGGAGAGTGAGACAAAACTATTATTAAGTTTGCAAAAAGATGTCTGCCTTTAAGCCACGATAAAGAACACTGCAGCTGTGTGTAAAAACACCCACAATGCAACAGGAGACTCACTTTGCCGTCGCCTTGTGCGCCGGCTGTGGCCCTGGACTTCAGCGTCTGTATCTTCTCAAAAACCAAGTTCACCTTCTTATTCGTCACGTCGTCATTATCGTTGCTTCTGCGTGAGGAAAAAGGTGAAACATTTGAATGAATGAAAACATTTCTGTGCGTTTTTGAGGTGAATCACGACTGCAGGCTGTTTGGGGAACAAAGCGGTTCCGTCCCGACTTAGCAGGAATCAGGAAGGTTTTATGATGCTCCGATGTGTCACTTCACAGAACAAACAGCTTCATTACGACACTAAATAAACATAAATATCTCTCTTTTTTTGTTCAATGTGGGAATTGAAACTGCTAATAATTTCCCTAATAGTGTAAACAACATATGTAGATTAGCTTTCCTCAGTATCAGCTTCCCTTCAGGTAAAAACTGATGAAAGATAAAGTTTAAAGATTTTGTAGAGTTTTGCCACGAAAAAACAAAAATGTGGGAGTTTTCTTGACTCGGAGGAACATTTAATCATCCAGCTTTTGACTCAGCAAAACCAAAGTTTCGTAACTCCAACCGACAGCAACAATCAATCTTTTTGTTATTAAAATGTGAAAGAGAAAACCCAAATCCCCCATCACCATCCTCTGCTCTCTGCTCTGACAGATGATTTTCATTAGAGCGCTATAACCCCTGTTGGTGGGTGTTTGTCTTCGGCGCCTGGGGAATGCAGCTCAGTTTCAGCGCCTGAACTTACATCTGTGTTTCCTTTCCTTCCCTTTGTCCTGCGACTGCTGACCTGCGCTCCGACACACCCAAGCAGTTTCCTGAGCTTTCTGCAATATTCAAAGCCTGCAGCGAATGGAGGAACTGTATTGCACAGAAATGCAACAAGTCTTTCCAAAAGCTATTTTACTGTACAAATGTCAGAGTCAGGTTAAAATACTCCACATGTTTGTGATTTTTGATAGAAAACTCAAGACTGGCTTCTTGGTTGTGTCAGAAATGTTATAATTCAATTCCCTCTGGCTGCCTTTGGGCCGTCAGTCAAGCATGCGTCAAACCAAGAACAAAAGCTGCAAAGGCAGCAGGGAATGCTAAGAAAAGTTTCTCTTGTTTTTTTTTTTTCCTTTTTCAGGCGCCGGGGAAAAAATGATTTGGATTTCAACACAGATAGGATCAGCTGGTTAGATATTCATTAAACAGCACACGCTAGCATTGTTGACATGCCAGACTAACATTCCCGTCTTGTACTCCCTTCTCCGCAATGTTGCTGTGTCCACTTCAGTTTTGTGCTTCAGTAAAAACAATTTTTTGATTCTCAACTTCACTATTCCAGTCAATACTTGATCAAAAAGTAACAAATGTTTTCATAAAGTAATAAAGTTCACGACTAAACTAACACATAAAAGCAACATTTATTCCTACTGTGGCAAAAATAATGATGCACATTGGTTATTGCAGCTGTTATATTGTTTAACTTTCTACTGATAAGTGCTATTGTGATTCTCACATATTAAATTTTGGAGTCAGCACTTATTCTTGTCTACCAAGCAGATGCTAGCAGATTAGCAGGCCCAGCTAGCTGTAGCCACCGCTAAGCACAGCTTAGCTAGTGCAGTTTTAAAATAGTGTTATTTAACCCTATCATCTGAATGGAAATATTACTTGTCTTTCAAAGCAGCAGTAAAACCAGCTGCCCAAATGTGTTGGAGTTTCGCTTGGTTGCTAGGTAACGGGGCTGGGCTTTGCTGGGGGTTGCTAGGTAACAGCGCAGTGCCCCTGGAATGTGGCTTAATCTGGAAGTTTGTGAAACAGCTTGATTTCAAGATGCCAAAAAACATCAACTTAAAGCCCTGAGGCTGTTTTTAGAAGCAGATGAAATCCAAGAGAACGTATAAAAATGTGTGAAGTGTTTGTTTTGTATAATAGGTCCCATTCAAGCATTTTATTAAAGAGAAATCTGTGCCAGATGATGATTTGCATCTAAACAAATCCTTCAATTCATAATGATCACAATGGGAGAGAGAAATTAGCATATTCACACTATAACTACTTACCAATCATTCAAAATATGTTGGTTACATCAGGTGACTTTTTATGAACATAAATGCTTAAAGTTAAGTCTAGTAAACTCACCCTTCTTTGAGGTAGCTGAACAAAATCTGTTTGGCTGTCTCCTCGTGTGTTTGTTGTGAAAGCTCCTGCTGACCTTTCAGGAGATCAGGCGTGGCCTGGATGTGGAGGGAAAGACAAGAGCAGCTTAATGAAACCCATGAGGTCAGAGTTAAATAAGTTAAACCACATGTGTGTTATTACAGGAGCGGCATATTAGAGCCATTGCAGGAAGGGATGAGTACATTCTTACCAAATTTCACCAAATAATCTCAAGTAGAAACATGGAAATGTAGTTTGAAAAGTTGAAAATTTGCTAGGAAAAAAAACTGAAATATTGAGCTAAATCTCTGAAATTTTTGCGAAAAAAAAAAACAACTGAAATTTTTAAGTTTCAAAAGTCAACATTTTTTGACTTTTGGGAATTTTCAGTTTGGAAAGTCGAAAATATTTTATTTGAAACTCAAAAAAATTCCTTTTTTTTCTAGAATATCTAAGATTTTTTAAAGCAAATTTTCAACTTTTCAAACTCAGAATTTTCTGGGTTCTTTTCTATAAAATTTCTGAGATTTTTTGGCAGAAATTTAGAATTAAAATTTCTCATCTTAATGTGCCGTTATATGTAGGGTTGTGGAGTTTCACCTGGACGTCTTCCCCGGTGCTGGTCTTGCTGTCAGCGGTGGGCGGGAGTTTGGACAGGGATGTTGTTGAGACTTTTCTGACAGAAGGAGTTTCTTCACTGCTCTTGAAGGGCGGTATGGCGGGGCGTGACTGCAGCTTTGTGGAACCCCGTAGGGAGCCAATGTATTTGGAGACTGAGCTCTGGGGGGATCCTGGGGCACTAGTGGCCTGGGATGAAGGCCCGTCCACAGCCGTAGACCAGGGGTCCTGACCGCTCGCCGTCCTCTGCAGCCGCAGCTGCGACGGCCGTAGGACATGCTCCTTTGACGTGCCTCGGGATGGACCGAACTCGTCCATGAAGCTGGAGTCAGACCTCGACCCAAAGGCGCTGTCCACGCTGCGCGACCGCTTCCTGTCCTCCGGGTTGATCCTGTTTCTGCGCCCCGCCCTGCCCCTCCGCTGAGTTCCGCCATCTTTGCCATCAAACTTATCAATTAGCTCATCAACGGCAGGGATGGACCCTGTGTCTATGTCTCTGCCTGAACCGGGCTGGAAGGGGATGTAGCGGCGATTCTCGTGGCGGTTTATGGCGTCCGTGTAAAGAGCCTCCATCTGCTCGTCTATCAGCGACTTACTGGTGGACGATATGGAGGAGTGGCGGGACCGGGAGGAGGACTGAACGGGCTCGCCGGAGTCGGTCCGGCGTAGGGGAAGGACGTCAGGGTCGTGGTGGGTGCGCTCCAGACTGGAGTTGGCGCTACGAGTGGAAGTAGGAGACGCTTTCCTCTGGTCGCTTGGTGGACTGGACACAGGGGGCGGCTGAGGCTGCGCTGCCGGTACTGGGGGAGTTTTAGAGGTCGGCTTGGGCTGAGATGGATTCAGACTGGTGAGGTATGGTTTAATCTGAGGCTGAGCCGGCTGGATCGGCTGGGATGGCTGGGCCGGCGCTCTGCTTTGATGCTGAGGCACCTGGGCTGGAGGTAATGATGGAGACTTCGTTTTGGGGGTGTTGAGGTCCGTTTGAGGAGGCTGCCTGTTCTCCTGCTGTGTGTGGTCAAGGAGACGATCAAGGCTTGATGACCTGAAACGGGAGGGTTTCAGGTCTTTTTGTACTTCAGATTTGGGATAGGGGTTCTGGTATTCTATCCTGGTGTCGGCTTGAGGCTCAGGCCTGGACGGGAGGCTGTGGAAGCCTTTGAGGTTTAGGGAGTTGGTCCGGGGATCGTAGGGCTGCAGGAGCTCGGGGTGCCTCTGAAAGTTCAGAAGCGTGGACGGTTTCTTTGCTTGAGATTCAGGAAGCCCATTCTGAGGCCCGGAGTTATGCCTTGTCCTGTACTCCATGAAGGGGTCGCTGGATCCAGCTTCCTTATTCCTTCTGAAATCATACTCCTGGTAATTCTCAATAAAAGAGCCTTCTGTGTCCGGGTAGCCGTTGCTGTCAGGGTGGTGACCCCTGTCTTGGTTGTTCAGCACCACGTAGGGGTGTCCATCTATACCCTGGACACGAATACTGAGGCCATAAGAGCCGGCTCCATTACTACTGGGCCTGGAATGACGGGATGGCTGCGTGTATCCGCGCTGCGACCCGCTGTTAGGAATGCCAGTCGCTCTGTGGGACTCCATCAGGAATGCAGAAGGAAAATAAATCCCTCTCCCTGGATCAGGTGGCCCACCTATGAGAGCAAAGAATCAGACCGGCTGGATTAGTCAGAGATCAGCCTGCATAATTCTAACACCTTATCTCTTCCACTTTCATTCTCTTGCATTGTTTTGCATTCTTAGATGTTTGTTTTTCCATCTTCAAGGAGACGTTTTCGGTGAGACTTTCCAGTTAAGGTTAAATGATTCAGGAGACAAAAATCTCCCTCTGTTGCAGGTAAACCTCTCTGAACCCACAACCGCCCTGAAGACGTGACTCAAAACGTGACGCAGGTCAGTTACACACAACAATTATTACCACACACCTGCGTGTTATAATAAAAACTGATCCATGTCTGAGAAATAACACTTACAAATGAGTCAGCTATGTTAGAGTATAAGCCCAGATTTCTACAGCACTGAGGGCATTTGTGTGCACACCCCTGTTGAAATGTTTCTGAGACTATATGAAACTGTTTCAAAAGTTTCTAAATCTTTATCTGACTTTGATGGTCTGATTTAGTTTCAGCATTCAGTCTTCTTCAGTTCACACCTCTCAGTACTGAAATACCTCAAATTAGGGATGGGAATTTATCATATCGTTTATCGTGGTACATTTCTTATCATGGTAAGATTTTAGTTCATCGTTGTCACAATAAATTCCATAATAATAATAATCCTGATGTTTAAGAAAACTGTTGGTATTAACAGGATTGTTATTTTTATTATTTATCTCCAATGTCTGTTCGACAACAGTTTCCAGAGCAAATATCGTAGTACACTTGAAATAAGACAAAATTAACTTAGTCATAAGTTTCAAGATATAAAAGCTTGTTTTAAGGCAGTAATTATTTACTATTGATGAAAAAGTTTCTTTTATTTTACTTATAACATGGGAAATTGTCTTGTTATGAGTGAAATAATCTGGATCTCATGGAGTCCAAGCACATCTCAAAAGGAACAAAAGAAATGGCAGTTTTGAACTGGAGAGTCCAGATCTCCAAGTTTGTCAGAAAATGTGTAGAATCACCTAAAGAGGGTTGTGGACAAAACATTTTCCCACAATCTGATAGATTTGGAGAACTTGTGCAAGGAAATTATTGAAAATACAAGAAGTGGATGGGATGCTGATCAACTTCCACCACAGAAAGTTGAATCTCAGTTACTGAAATCAGGATTTAGTTGCTTCCTGGTAATTATGGATGATTATTGTTGTGCATTTTTCTCCTTTTTTCTGACTCACGCATTTGTGAATGGTTATGTAATTTTCTGAAATCTGTGGCTTCAACCAAAATATGCAAAGAGACAGAGGTCAGGAAAACTGCACCTTATTTGTCGGTGTATTTTTTAAAGACATTATGCTGAAATTAAATAAAACAAAGCATTTATTTTAAGGGTGTGCAAACTGCACCTTTATCTTTGTCTTCCACAAACTTGTTTTTCAGGTCAAAATGTGACTTTACATTTTGAAATGATTCATCATAATCCCAGTTTTTAAGTCTTTCAAGCTGGAATCAAACTCAACTTTTGGACTGCAAAACGACTTTTCTCCCCACTGCACCACAAACGTCCATTTTACACACGTTAAGGAGCCAAAGTAGAAAAGTAAAATAATGGTGCAAGGAAACAAAAAGGCCAGCAGGACGTCATCCACCTCAACATTCATAATTAACACTTGTTTCCTGACAGATTTGCAGTCAGATGGTGGAGGGGGAAAAAGCAGCTCAGCTGGCAACAAAAATACTACTGTTTACAAATATCAAAGTAAGCAGCTCAAGCTTACTTTCCCTGGGAAACCATTAGAGGCACCATGTGTTTCAGCAGACAATGGGGTTCGAGCAGATTCCTGTTTGCCCTGCTGTCAGCGGCCCGTTCTACCTGATGTTACAATCTGAGGACGGAACGAGATGAGCCCAGAGGAAGGACGCTGATAAGGCCGAGAACAAAGGCCAAGGCAGGATATGGAGCATCAGCAGGAGATAAATCAGGACAAAACAACTCGGAAGTGATGCAGTAGAAGAAGCAGGCTTATGGAGGAGGAGGACGGCCGGACAAAATGTGCTCTAAATACCGATCTGAGCTGGAAACACTGCAAAAATACAAAACGCTACCAAGTACTGATGGTCTAATTTCTAGTGCAAATGTCTTGATACACTTTAAATAAAACAAATTTGACTTGCAAGTAACTTTCAAGGAAGATATAAGAATTTGTTTTAAGTTAATAATTACTTAATTCCTTCAAACATACCATTTCCACTATCACAATTAAGGAATTACTTAGTTAAAACAAGCTCCTATATCCTGCAGGAAAGTTTTTTAAGATGGTTTTCTCTTATTTCATCTTACTAGGGATGGACAATATGGCTGAAAAAAATATATCATGATATAACGGCTTCATATCGATAATTATTGATTAGTTTTTGTGCTTAAAATATCTTTAATGGTGCCAAACTGGTGGCGTGACCTTTTCACTCCACAATGTTTTTTATTTTTAAGCAGCTATGAGGCTCAGTGGTGAAACTTTAAACTGCTGCTGCCAAGAAACTCAATAGGGCGTTGCTAGGCAACCTAAGAGTGAGTGAGTGAGTTGCTAGGCAACCAAAAAGTGAGCTTAATTCCACCAAGTTTTCTTATCTTAGAAATTGAGCGCCTATACTGCAAAAACACAAAGATTACAGAATATTTTTGGTCAAGTTGTTAGTATACTTTAAATAAGAAAAAAACTAAAAATCTAACTTTTCAGCAAGAAATAAAAGCTCATTTAAGTAAATAATTCCTCAATATTGATGAAAGAGCGATTATTTAGTAATAGCTAACACATTTTTATCAATATTAATAAATTATTGGCATAAAACAAGCTTTTATTTCTTGCTTAAGAGTTACTTATAAGTTAGTTTTGTCTTATTTAAAGTGCACCAAGATATTTGTACCAGAAACTAGACCAAAAATACTTTGTAAGGTTTTGTGTTTTTGTGACGTGACGTCTTTCCTCTGCCTATATCCCCCATAATGCAGTGCAGTTCTGGATCAGAGTTCAGTAATATGCCATCAGACGTGTTATCCATCGATATATTGTTATTGATTTATTGTCCAACCTTAGTAAGATATTTGTACTAGAAACTAGACCAGAAATCCTTGAGTCTGTGTTTTCGCAGTAATATAAATGGACATGAGTTGTTTTGTTTAATCAAATGTCAAATGAGTCCTGTCTCCTCCATCAACCAAATCATTTCAGCACAGTCATGTTATCTGGCAGAGCGCTTCCAATAAAGAAAGATGTTGAATGTGAAGCCGGAAGCTGGAAGGACACCACAACCCTGCTGCTTCGTGAGACAGATTCCTTTATAAGAGGCACACCCACTGAAAATAAGACCGCTTCATGTTTTTCATTCCAGGCTGACATTCAGCTCATAAAGCTGTAAATTTTCTTCTGTTAGCAGCCATAAAACACGCAACACAACCAAGATTCATTTTCATTACATCTCCATGAGCCAGTGTGTGACTTTAGCTTCGCTTAGTTGGAAAATTTCTGCGTCAAACACTTTAGAAAAAACAGGAGAAAGAAAAAGGTGTCCTGAGCAGGACAGCAGTCAAGGACAGATTAAGGCGACACAAAGGAGCCTTTCATGTTTGCTGTTACCACTGCTTGATACGCAAAGGTTCAGCTAAATGTGCAAGACATTTCCCTCTTGTTGTGTTTGTCCTCCAGAAGAAGAAACATCACTGAGTCACGGCGGTGCTGCCTTCACTGACCTGCACTCTACAGACAAAACCATATCCTGAACTTTTCCACATTTTGACACATAAAAACCACTAAATTATTTAAATCATAAGGATTTTATGTGAAATAAATAAGTGTGACATGAATATGTATTTTGGTCCCTTTACTCAAATACCCTTTAATAAAATCCTGTGCAACCAACTCAGATATAGAGTTGGGTAGGAACTGAGTAACTTTTAGGAGTATTTTTACTAATATGTACTTTTTGTGTTTACTTGAGTAATTTAATTATGAAGTGTTACTTTTACTTGAGTAATATTTCTGGATACTTGACCCACTGAGAGTAACCGCACTGAATGAAGAACAAGTTCATTTTAACTAAAAATAAAAAATAAATCACCAGACACAAAACTGTGGCTTTTGTTAGTTTCATAAGATCTATATTAAAATAAACTGATTTGGAAAAATGTTTCTTTTCCTTGATTTTGTTAATATCTATATTAATTATTTTCATTTTGATCTTTAAAATACAAACATTTCTATATATTTTGTTGGGTCTGATTATGTAATTTTTAAATATTAAATGATTGATGTTTTGAGCAGCCTTTTTACCAAAATACTTTTTACTCTTGAGTAATTTCTTCTTCTACTTTTTACTTTGACTACAGTAAAAATAAGTTGAAGTACTGCTGCTTTTACTTGAGTGAATATTTGTGTACTGTGCCCTCATTTTGTGCTTTTTCACTAAATATGTTGTTATACTGCAAAGGTGAGAGTCGAAGTTATGAAGGAGAAAACTAAAACTAAAAGAGGAAGAAACGTCGCTCATGAAGTGACGGAAAAACCTTTTGAAAAAACAAACATTGCTTTTTTAAAGTGTAAACCAGGCTCATCTGATGGGCTGCAGCTCATTAACTCAGTGGCAAACATAGTCATGCAGAGTATCTGCATTTGTTTCATATTTCAGCACAAAAATATCCAGTTGTATGGATTATTGCAGTCAGACCAAAACAAACGTCAAACCAGAGCTACGCTGAGATGGTTAGAATCAAGTCCAGAATGGTCTAGTCAAAGGCCAGGCCTTAATCCAGTTGCCTTTTAAGGTTTGAAAATTTATGTCCACAAATTTTCAATCTCAATAGACTTTTCCAAATGACTTGAAGCTGCGTTGAAAACTTTTAGATTTTGTTCCAATCTGGAAGGTTTTAAAACTGAACAATCATTTTCCTTCAACCTCAGATTTCTGCTCTACTTTTTGTTGGTCTGTATTAAAATTAAAGTACGTGGAAAGTGCATGAAGACCTTTGCAGGCTCTGGTATGTCTGCAAATATCTTAATTTATTCCTGCTTTTTGGGTTGAGCGGTTTCACCTTTGCACCTCTGTGGAGACAGAATGATAATCCAGCCTCCTTAAAGTGATGAATGGAAAGAGAAAAAGTCATCTTGACCAAAACACAACAAGGAAACAGAACACACCAAACAGGATACTCAACATTTCACACCCCATGCTTTTCTAGTATCTTCTGAAACTCAAAGTGATTTCCACCCTAAAGGTCACCGCGGATCAGAGCGGAGGGAGAAAAAGTGAAGCAACGCCAAGATTTACACTGTGGGAAAATACGGAAAAGTTACGTAACGTGAATCAGAGCGTCAGGTTGTGTGGGTACAGCAGCAACAGTAAACACTGCTAAAAAAAATCCCAACACAATAGCTGCAGACCCGAGCCTTATTTAACTGGGAGTCTCGCTGCAGGCTACTGGTTTCAGTGGGAACACGCTGGACTGGTTTAGAGGAGTTTAGATGCTCGGAGCAACAGGTGGAGAAAGTTCCGCTTCATCACTTTTCTCCAGCCTGCAGCAGGTTAATAATCTGTCATAATCCAAGTTAAAAGTTAATTTTCTGCCCCTCTCGCTGCGGCGCTGCTACTCACCAGGGTCGAGTCTGTGTCTGGATCCTCCTTTCCGCAGGTTAGAAGCGTTTGTCCGGAGTTTTCCCTCTAAGGAAGAAACTCTTGTCGCACTTTGCAAACTTATTTGCTCCGGTAAAGTCTGCTAAGTGTGAGGGAGAAGGACGTCCCGCCCGTCCGCCTGCCCGACCCTCCGGGAGGAGTCGGCCGCTCCGCCCCCAGAGAGGAGCGGAGAAAACCCGCCCACCCACTCAGGAACACCGCGGACGGTCCTGGAACAGGTTTCCACGCCACGGACCTGGAAAGACCTGCAGGAAGTGAGGGTGACTCTGTTTGGACCGGGTCAACTTTCCACACGCCCTGAAACCAGAACAATTCACCACCGGCTGGATAATGGACAAAAATCAGACAGAAAAAAAATAAATGTAATTAATTTAAAATAGCATCTAAAAGTACCGTTTTCATCTAAAAATAACATTTACATGCAAGTTTTGCTATTTATTTTATTATTAAATAGTAACATATGACATATATTTACTTTATAAATCTCGTTAAAACATAATTTTGTAGAAACTGAAACTTTTTCCTCTTGTTTGAATATTATTTATTTTTTAAATATATACGTTTATTAACTATTTTATGAGGATTACACACAATTGTGATCGCATAAAACTCCGAATTACTTATTAGCACTTTGCATAAATGTAATTTATAATGCATGTCTTTAAAAACCTACAGCGTCATCTAGTGGGCAGAAGAAGAAGAAGAAGAGGAAGAAGAAGACGAAGAAGAAGAAGAAGAAGAAGAAGAAGAAGAAGAAGAAGAAGAAGAAGAAGAAGAATATTTATTTGATTTTTTCATAACTTTTTTCATTAAATTAGATAAATATAGATTTTACTCTACCGTTTAATTCTCCCCAACGTTAGATTTTTATGTTTTACATCTCAGGATTATGGAGAAAATCACATTTAACATCCAATATTTAACATGCTGCTTGCAGAAATGATCTAATACACCTATTATTTATTATTTACTTTTATTTTGGACATTATAGTTTGTTCTATTACTGAGCGCTGAGACTCTATTTGTATTAATAATGGGAAACACATTCTACCTCATAAACCTGCATCATATTTTTATTAAACCATCAAATATTTATACTGCCACTCAAAACTATAAAACTTCATAATAGCGAAATTCTCTGGCTTTTGTTTAGATTTCAAGTGTTTATCAAACAAGTATTTATTAAATCAGAATTATATGTTTTGTTTTTTAATCAACCAACTCAAATTTACATAATTTGAATGGTAAACAATCTTTAAAATTCATGTTACTGTAGATTAAGACAGAAAAATGTTAATCCTGATGAGGTTTGATCAAATCATAACCAGGTTTTCTGATTAAATTAAACAATATTAAACAAAATAGAAATGAAAAGACAAAAGGGAAATCCAAAACCAAAGTAATAAAAAGTTATTTTTGATTTCATACAGAGAAACTTTTGTATGGAGGACCAAAACTGACATTAATCAAAAGTAAAATTATTTTAATTATGTCAGTTCTGGTCTAATACTAAAATTTTGCTTGTAATTTCAGAGACATGATGTCTGTAGTTTAAAGAATAAAAGAACAAAGTTCATTTCACTCATCAATAGAGAGTAAAACCAGAGAACCTGATCATTTTAAGTGTCTCTTCATCCTTTTACTGCTTGACTCGTAGTAAAGATCTGCGGCCCAGCCGGCTCTATTCCTCGTATTGTTGTTTATATTTGCAGCGACACAGTATTTACTCCTCCTAACCTCTGGCTCTGCAGCAGTGGGACACAATAGGATCTCTGTTCTGCGCCACAGCTGGGCTTTCTGAGCATGCTCAGTGTGTTGCCCGGCCGGTTCTGATTACAGAATGAAGGTTCAGAAAATGACCCTGCTTTCAAAATGACGTCAGAAAATTAAACTTTGCTCACAACTGACCCATTTCAAGGTCGATTATAAAATAAGTTTTGTGGCAAACTGAGGGGAAATGATCAGTGCCTGTTCATCTGTTTATGTCTCTTTTTTCAGGCAGATAAATTACACTTGAATGTGTTCACTGCAGTTAAAATAACACTTTGATTTTGCTTTGTGGTAAATAAAAACATTCAAAAGCATAATCATTCCTGTTTATTATTTTGATTTAACTCTGCTATTTAGTCTCTGTGATTAAGCTAAACACAATAAAAATGTTCATTATCTGCAGAATTGTTCCTTAAAATGGCAGAGCAATCTTTATTTATTAAATAAAATATACACATACAGGCTCACTTAATGATATTCTAGACCAGGGGTGTCAAACTCATCTTCGTTTTGGGCCAAATTGAGCTCTTAAAGGGCCAGAATGTATTGATAAAACCTGTTCACAAACTGTTAAGATATCGATAAATTCTTAAAATTAGATATTATTGAACATATTTCAGTCCCTCCAGGATTTTGTGTTACTTTTTGTGTTTTACTTTTCTGTGTGTTTGTGGTACTAATTTGGAAATATTTGCAATATTTGAGCTTATTTGTGATGTCAGTTAAGGCTGAGGCATATGGCTCTCCATAGAGGCAGCTGTTTAGGACAAGTAAGAAAGTTTTTGACAATTTTTGAGAAAAATCTGCAATAAACTCCAAATTATTAGTGAAGAAAAGTGCAGGGATTTGTTGATTTTGAATGAATTTCCACAATAATTCTCAAGAAACTGGAGGGACTGATTGATATAATTTGGAAGCAAACAGATAAAAACTGGCCTCGTGTTCTAGACCAAAACAAGTACTTTTACTTTTAAGTACTTACTTTTTGTCTGTTTATTTGTAAATTTTACTTACATACAGTATTTTAGTAATTTTAGTAATTTCTCCAATACTAACTGTTCTAGTATTAAATGCTGTCCTGGCGGCAGCCTACAGGGGGCAGTAGAGGGAGGATTACAGTCAGATGTTTGCTGAAGTTTTCATAAAATACAAAGAAGGTATAAACCTATCTGATTTAAAAAAGAAAAAGAAGTAGAATAAACTGGTGAAAAGGTTTCATAACTATCCCAAAGACACAAGATAATTTCTGAAACACAACGGACAGTGTTTTACAGGAACTGACACTGTAAAAACACAAAATCTTACAAGCAGATTATTATATAACACAGGAACAATGTCTGTTAAAGGGGACATAATCAGGCAGTAATTTTTAAGATCAATATTCAAGAATTATTGACATAAAAACAAGCTAATATGTGTAGCTGAAAAATTACTTTTACGTGGTTTTACTACAAGTGATGCAACACACTGCAAAAACACAACATCTCACCAAGTATTTTTGGTCTAATTTATCATTTTAAGGATGTTGATAAATGTTTCAAGAGGTCATCAAAGGTCAACCAGCACCAAATGACACCAAAACGAATGGTGTCAAACGACTGTGGTACAAAAACATTAGCACCAAAATAGCACCACTAGATTAATAAAATCCCCACTAGATTTTATTAATCTAGTGGGGATGGAGGCAGATTGATCTCTATATCTCTGGGGGAAAAATTGTTCTATATATATATATATATATATATATATATATATATATATATATATATATATATATATATATATATATATATATATATGCTGCACAAGCATAGCAGGGTTGATTGGCACCATGTTTTCTTTGATTTTGTAAATGTATGATATATGGAAAAATTTACAGCTTTAAAATGAAAATGCAACACGAACGAAAGCTGCACACATGTTTGACAGCTGCACAAATTTAATAAGATGGGAGGGCAACGTAGGAGCTATTTCTCTATTTTCAGTTAAATCTTAAAATTCTGATTATTTAGCTAATTTTTATTTGCTAATATTTTAGTTGATTTATAATTAGAATTTTTTGTTTAATTTTAGTTATTTAGAATAGGTTTTTGGCTAGTAATTCAGTTAATTAGTTAAGTAATTTCAGTTTGGGACATGGGCGTTTCACAGTATGAATAGGTTTTAGGTGGTCACATGGTTTTTACCAGTCAGTCAGTCAGTCAGTCTACCAGCCTGTAACTTGTTCTGCCTGATCTGTGGAATAAAGCAACAAATAACTGCTTTTTTGACTTTTGGTATTTTTGAATCCCACGGTGCATCATGTGGCTCTTTGAGTTGAAGTAACCTTTTGCTTTGATCACTTTGAAATCTTAATTTTTTGGAATTTTGGATTTGAGTTTTGGACAAATAGTCACTACAGGCAACTTCACTCACAAACCAAGAAAATAATTTGCATCTATATACTAAATGTTATCCACTTTAATGTATTTCTATCCATAATCAGACAGAAGTAAAAGTTTAGTGTGGAGTTTGTGTCTTGATTTCAAACCGTTTCTGCAGCAACAATGCAGAGGACGGAGAGTGGAGGTTAGAAAAGTAATAGGTTTCCATAAATGAGCGCCTCCAGAAGAACCGGACAGAGAAATGTGACGAGATGAGGCTGGTTTGGTGCAGCTTGCCTCCTGAACGTTGGATGATCTCACCGTCAGCGCAGGAGTAGCAGCCGGCTCTTTGGTCCGCTTTCAAGGACGGGAGCCAAGGACCTTCTGTCAGCTGCCTCAGCCAGCAGCCGTGACAGGAAGTCAGCCTTCAAACATGGTGGTCCCACGCCCACTGAAAACGTGTACGCCCACCACTCTCACACGCTCTGCCATGGATTTCATCTGATGACATCTCTGCGATTTACGCCTCATCTCGGAGCCGCAGACAGAAACGGCAGTCAGCGTTTTTCCCCCTGTGAGCGTCTCACCTCGGCGGGGCTGAGACCCACGCTGATATCTGCGTGGAGGTAACTCCGTGCAGATGTGGGGTCACAAGAGGGATTTTTGGCAGCAGAGCGGCGGACTGGCTTACAGAAACACTGAGAGAAAAGAGACCAAACTTTAAAAAAATGGACCAAAATAAATGAAACATCGACCAACATTTTGATTTATAACGATGTCACTTAAGAAAATGTAATGTTTACTGGTTTACTCTATGATGTAAAGCTCCTGAACTGCCTAAATAATTCACTTTATTTACGTTTATAAAAAAAAAAACTTAATTGGATAAACTTGTAACAAATTAACCCTTTCGTGCATAGCGGTCACTACAGTGGACAGCTAGCTAAAAGACATTTTATTGCGTTTCTTCTGGATTTTTATGTTATAAATCCACACTAAAGTGGACACTTGTGCATCGTACAATACACTGCCAACTAGTGGCCATCTACTGCAAGTGCAAGAAAAGTTTTGTTAAATCCAATATGGCCGACAGACGGAAAACCTACTCAGGAATATCCAGTCCCGAAAAGTACTCCCAAAAGACTGATGGTACTTGTGTGTTTTACAAATAACGACTTTATATTTGGAGAAAATTACAACTGATCACCTAGAAATAATTTTAAAAAATTACAAAGTTTTCCCCCCACCTTTTTGTATGCCTTAAAACAAACAAACAAAAAAGATAAATAAAAATAATAATAAAAAGAAACACTTGGAAAATAAATCCTGACATAAAGGATAATAATTCATGCATGAAAGGGTTAACTCATATTTTAAAAGTTAAATCAACAGTTTTTTTCAGTGTATAAAAACTGTTTGTTTTTTAAATGGCTGCCTTACTTTCAGTGCTGCTGTTTGGTGTAATTTAAAGCCATAAATAGAAAACGGTGCAGGCATTTCTCAATAAAATATCACAGAAAGTTAATTTATTTCTATAATTATAAAGCTGAAGCTCATTTAGATTTATTGCACACAAAATTATATTTCTCCAACTTTTATCTTTGAATTAAAACTTTATTTTCAGCTTCTCTAAAAATCCAGTTAGGGGTGCAACTAGTGATTATTTTAGTTATTGATTATTCTGATAATTTAATCGATTAAAAGTTGGCACATTTTACAGATTTTTAATTTAGCCACTTAAGTTGACCAACCAGTAGCCTGAAGACACTGCCTCTCATTACCAAGAGAAATAGATAAATGAAGAAATATAAATAAGAAAAAAGAAGCCAATTATTTATTTCCATATTTATTTAATTTTGGCTGAAATGGCTCTCCATACTTCAGTACAAGTGAAATAATCTGCCAGTGGTGCCAGTAAATGTGATCAATATGAAGGAATTATTGATTTAAAATAATCTCCTATAGCTGCTTGTAATTTAGTCTTATTTAAAGTGCATTAATTTATTTTCTCCATAAACTAGAAAAGAATATTTAATGTTGTGTTTTTGCTTCTAGCGAGTCGCTCCTGAACAGAGACGATGTCAGACGTTTCTTACCTGCAGGTGAAGGTCACTGGATCGTTGATGCACAGGAGAAAAATCAGATTTTATTTAAAAATGAATCATCTGAAGATCCAAGTTACCTCAGACAAACATAAATCCTTTTGTTTTGGTGTCATTCTACAAAACACAAGTGTTTTCATCCAAATCAGCAGAAACAAAAGCTCCAGGTACGTCAGTGAGTGTCTCACCTTTTAATGATATTTTACTATATTTGGATGTAATTGTATATCGACTCAGTTCTGCTGTAGCGAAACGTTGAGGCATTGAAGGACGACAGCACATCACGCTGCTATCACACTTTATTAAAAATAGAAACATATATATTCATATTACTTTTCATACAGACTACAATGGTCCACTGGTAAAAAGAAGTTACAAACTATAAAACACTCATTTGGCCTAAATCCACTGTAGAAACGTCTCCAAAAGCAAAAACAGAAACAATAATAAAGTCTAAATAATCGAGACTCTTTCTTCTGAGGCGACCTTCGTTGCTTTACAGGAAAATGTTGCTGCGTTGGGGAGAAAAGGTAAAATCTGAGAGGGCAACAGAAATAAAAGCCTCTTTGCTCAGAGGGAAATGAATGCACATACAGTCCAGTTTAAAAAAAGATGGCACATTTATTGCAACATAAATGTTATATACATGTTTTCCTGCTGTAAAAGACAGAAAATTCAAATTCCCGCTGCCACAGTTGTTTTATCTTTTTTCCTTTGTCTTTTTTTTTTTTTTTTGAAATGCGGATCGACACCTTTTCTTATTTGACACAAGATCAAATGTTTTATCAGCGAACAGCGGAGACCAAGGAGGAAGACGAAAGTCTCGGTTTCAGGAATCTGCAGCTCCATCGACGCCGTTTAAAGAACAACGAGCCGCAGCTCCGCCGCCTCCTGCCGCTTGTAAATCTCTTGTAATAATTGACAAGTTATGGTAAATAACCGTACATTTTACTATCTAACATAGTAAAATAAAGTAAGAAACTTTTTACTCAAAACTTTTGCTTTCAAAAATCTAGAAAGAGTAATATTTAGAATTCAAGAAATATTCTTACAGTATTATTATTGTATAAAAGACTAACTACAGTGAAAAATAAGCCAAATGTTTTTTTTTTCTTTTGATTTTCTTGTTTTTTCTCATATATTATACAAGGGAAAGCATCTGGGAATACAGCAAAGTCTAACTTGGCAAACAGAGGAGCAAAAAAACAAAAAACAAAGGAAGAACAGCAAACAAAATGAAGGAAATAAGAGCTGGAAGTGACTCAGATGACACCCTCAGTCTGTCGACATGAAATACTGAAGGAGGAAGAAGAAACAGAAGAATAATGCCACATTCAGTCAGAGGACACACATCATTTTACAGTTTTCGTCATAATAAATGTAAACTCCTGCTGCGAATCGTTGATTCTGGATGAAAACTCGTCGTGAACGTGGCCGCCTGCCTCGCTTCGAATGGAGGAAATCACATAATATACAAAGAAATATATGGAATATAAAGCAAGTCTTAAGACCAAAGATACAAAAAAAGAGAGATGTAAAGCATGCACACGGAGGGGAAAACAGAAACATGATCAACGTTTTGAGGTGTGAAAGGAAACCTGGCGTTTGTTCAAACTGACCTCCTCGATCCGAACTGGAGAATAACTTAGAAATGAAGAACGGACTCACAGACAAGCAGAACTCTGAATAACTGAGCTGGAAGATTAGTGAAATATCAACAAAAAGAAAACTGATATGTTCGTCGGGCCAGGAGATAGCATGGTCGTCGTTCTCTTCTTCTTTTCTTTTTGCAACTTTTACTCTTCCACTACATCTCATTAAGCATTTTGATTCGCTGGTGGCGACAACGCCAAAAACAAAACAAGAAACAACAACAATAGGAAGGAAATGAGGCTAAATGCTGACAGGAGTCTGTAAAACCACTGAAATGCTTTATGTTTAACACTATATGGCAAAGGGACGACAAGTCCTGTTCTTACTTTAGTTAAGACACTAAATACGCTGGGAATGCTAACCAGTTTGCTTCTTACTGTCTAAACGGAGGGGAAACAAAAACAAAACTACATCTGAGCTTTCAGCGAAACTACAGTTTGCCAATCACCTTTAGAAAATACACATTAGGTAGTTTTGGTTTCACACGTGGCCAGCGGCAAAATCAAGCAAATAAATATAAATAATATATCTTCTTTAACAAAAAAAAAATAAAATATTGGACATTTCTGTTGTTCGCATCTAAAAGCTAGTATTTTTTTGTTGCAGGGTATAAATATTAGTCTAAACTGGCCAATAAATTAATCCTCTCTAATGTTTCCCCTGGTCTCAGCAGGGGGCAGTGCTCTGGGTTAACGGTGACACAGCAAACTATAGCTCGACTGAAAAGCCGCTCGCTTCTCTGTGATTTTACCAAACCTTCCCTTTCGGCAGACACCTTACAGCTCAATAAATAGAAAAACAGACAGACAGAAAAAAATTGCTGTTACAATGCATTCGTCAATTCAGTTTAGGCACAAGGCAACTTCCACGTACGGTTGGCGGAGGTTGCGTAGGTCTCTGATTGTTCAGGAGCAACGCGCTTCTTCTTCTTGCAGACACTGATATGTGGTTTTTTCTTTGTGGGGAGAAATTTTCAGATGGAAACTGGTTGGTGGATGGAGCTGGACGCTTGGCTCTCATCAGTCTGAGGGCTGGGTCGTGTTGGACTCTCTTAGTTTCGCCTCAAGTGGTCTGACTCCTGCGACTGGTGTGGGAACCACGAGTCCAGTCCGTCACTGGGAACCAGGCTCACCGGCTCACAGGGGCCAGGAGTGAGCCGCGTCGCATCGATCTGCGGAGGAGACGCAGCGATCAGGCGCCAATAATCAAAAATCAACCAAACAGAAGACGTGACTTTGACATATTTATCTATTCATTACAACATGTTGAGGCCATTGGAGACAGAAAAAAACACATTTCTGCCAAAAGAACGGCCAGAAAAGTAGAAAATAATTTAGATTACTCTCAGACATTTTTAATAGAAAATTACAAAAATTTGAGGTCAAAAAATTTGCTAGAATTTTTAAAATTAACAGCAGAATTAAAAAAAAAAAAAAAAAAAAAAAAAAAACAGTGAAATTTCCAAGTTTGAAAAGCAGAAAATTTGCTACAAAATTTTTTTTAGATTAATTTCAGAAATTTTATAGAAAAAATAAGGAAATTTCAAAAGTCAAACATTTGCTATAATTAACTCAGAATTTTCCTGATTAATTGCAGAAATCCTGGAAGAAAAAAACAGAAATTTCTGAGTTTGAAAAGTACAGAATTTGCTGGAAATTTTTCTTAGGTTAACGTCAGAAATTTTGGAGAAAAAAAAAACAAGGAAATTTCTGAGTTTCAAAAGTCAAAAATTTGCTGGAAAACATTTTTTGATTAATCTCAAACAATTTGTAGAAAAAAACATGGAAATTTTCAAAAGTCCAAACACTTTTTAATTTTGAAAATTTTCTGAGTTTGAAAGGTCAAAACTTTTAGACTTTTGCAACTCAGAAATTTCCTTGTTTTTCTTTCTACAAAATTTCTGACATTAATCCAAAAAAGATTGAATCACATTTCCTACTTTTCAAACTCCGATATTTCCAAGTTTTTGGTGGAAATTTACTCCTCCTTTTTCCTCTTTTTACCTCACGTGTCGTCGTAAATTATTCCTCTCTTACTCCATGCAAATAAAATTAACAGGATAATTACAAAATTAACCAGACGTGTTTTGGGTTTTTCCGTTTCTTTCTTGTTATTCTGGTTGTTTGGTAATTAAAAAACAAAACAGTTTGGAGAATCAGAGAAAACAGGCAATCAAAGTTAAAACCATTTTTTAAATTTGTTACAAGGAATAAAATTACATTTGTCCAGGTGTTTATATTAAGTTTATTGAGTTGTCATGTTAAATGTAGATAAATGAAACCCAGCTGGTACCTGCCTCCTGCTCAGAGGTGACCCATGGGGTTGGACGTGTCGGTTAGGCCCGGATGGACTCCAGTGTGCCCCTGCTGGGCGTCACTGGAACTGCCAGACACCTTCTCCTCCTCTCGTCTCTTAAGGCAGGCCGCTTTGGGGTTCAGGTTCCTCTCTGCAGATCCAGACACACAGAAAACAAACTTTTATTCCAGGTGGTGGAGATTCAGAATCAAACAAACACACAGGGAAACATGGACAGATTAAAAACATGTTGATAATTTCAAGAATAAGCTTTTACTAAAGGCATAAAGGATAAAACTGTCAAAAACTGAGCTATAAACAGACAGGACATAAAGATGAAATCACTGATTTTCTGCAGGTTTTACAGGATTGGTGATAAAACTATCTGACATCTATAGGTGAAGCTCCTAATACAGATATAATATTAACACATGCGCTGAAAAAAAAGTTTTTTGAACCAAATGAGAGAAATTAATTAGTTGCAGCTATAATTCTGATCGCAGAACGATTCAAATCAGAACCACAGTTAATAAAAGCAGCTCTAACAAATCAGAGTATTCCTGTATGAATCTACTTTACAATGTGAATATTAGTCATATATGTTATCTGAAAAACATTTTATGAACGCTACATTGCAGCTTTTGTGCAGTTTTGAGAAATAAAATTTTCAGCCTTCAGTGAGGCTCGTTTTTATTTCACACTTCTCAAACTATTTCCATTTATTCCAGTTATTTTCCAGATTTTAACCCACCTTATTTCTAAATAAGCCTTTAAGCTGCACAAATGTCATAAATATCTAAAATATCTTCTGCTCTAAACATTTGTGATGAAAAAGAAGAAAAATAATTTGTGATTTTTGAAGAATATCATATTTGTATCCAGTCATGTTGTGTAAAATAAAGACCAACTCCAGCATCTTTTCACATTTAACCCTCATTTCATAAATAAATCAGTTTAACAATGACTCCATGAATAAATGAAGCATCTTACGCCCTGCTGATCTGCTTGTGTTTTAAAAGAAAAGCCCAAGGTTGACGTGATGTGAGGCAGCGTTGACATTTCATCTGCAGCAGCAGCAGCGCTGCAGCACTGACCTCTGACCTGCTGCTCCAAGCTAAGAATGACGGCCACCGCCTGATGCAGGATGAGTAGTTTAGTCTGGGGCTTCTCGCTTTTCAAGTGCAGCTGGCACATGCGGCCCAGCTCCTTGAAGGCCTCGTTGATGTCTCGGACCCGCAGGCGCTCGCGGGCGTTGTTCGCCATCCTCCTCTCGCGCTCGCGCTCGGCCTTCTGCTCCGGATTCAGATCCTCGTCTTCAGTGATGCTGCAAGAGAGAGAGAGAGAGGACAGAGAGGAGAGAGAGAGGAGAGTGAGAAGAGAGAGAGGGAGAGAGAGAGGAGCGAGAGAGGAGAGGGAGGAGAGAGAGAGCAGAGTGAGAGAGAGGGAGAGAGAGAGGAGAGTCAACACAGAACTGAGTCCTAAATCAGAGGGAGAAAATATTTCTAACCATATAAAACTAGATTAGATGTTTATTCACAACTAAAGTCCAAAACATTTATTATCAAACTATTACCAGTTCAGAATCAGAATCTCACATTACATGAATTATTTAGTATCCATAAAAAATCTTTAAAGAAGTTAAAAACCAAACAGCTTATATTAAATATATTAATCCAATAATAATCCAGAAGCTAACACTCAGATCCTTCGTTTTCTTGGATTAGGTGAATTCCCAACAGGAATGATTTCAAATTAATCTATCGATCGTCCTGATGATTAATCACATAAAAAAATGACACATTTTTCATACTTTTCATTTAGCCTTTAAATGCAACATTAGAAATACGTTAAAATATGCAAATAAACAAATTAAATTATTTTTAAATAAGAAAAAGGACATTTTAATGCCTAAAATGCGATAACGTATCATATCAATGCGATAACGTTGCGATAACGTATCATATCAATGCTATAACGTATCATATCAATGCTATAACGTATCATATCAATGCTATAACGTATCATATCAATGCTATAACGTATCATATCAGTGCGATAATGTATCATATCAATGCTATAACGTATCATATCAATGCTATAACATATCATATCAGTGCGATAACGTATCATATCAATGCTATAACGTATCATATCAATGCTATAACGTATAATATCAATGCTATAACGTATCATATCAATGCTATAACGTATCATATCAGTGCGATAATGTATCATATCAATGCTATAACGTATCATATCAATGCTATAACGTATCATATCAATGCTATAACGTATCATATCAATGCTATAACGTATCATATCAATGCTATAACGTATCATATCAATGCTATAACGTATCATTCCTCTGGTGAATGTGAAGATAAATCGATTCCTCTTGAGTTTTGGCTGAAACATGTTTACAGATAAAAGTGTTTTTATCCTAGATGCATACATGCATATTTATATACTTTAAGCTGTTTTGGCTCATTTATTGCTCTGAATGTTTTGTTTTTTTCAGTAACTTGCTTCTTTTTTTTGTCTACTTCAGTTAATGATTGGTAGATAATTAAATTAGTGGACGATCATTTCAGCAATCGATTAATGGTGATTAATCGTGTCCTACCTGGTGCGTTGGCCTGTCCTGGGCGTCTTCATGTCTCTCCTGTCGCTCTCGTCGTCTGATTTGTTGTCGGACAGGCTGTCGTGCATGTCGTCCTTTTCCTGCTTCTCGATCTTCAGCTCCAGGGTGGCAGGAATCTGACCGGACAGCACTGAGGTCAGACCTGTGAAAAACACGCAGCGGTGAGACATCGCAGGGCTGCAGATCTTTGTGAGGAACACGAAGGGTGACCTCTGACCTCTGAAGGCCTCCACCTGGTGGTTGAGCTCTGTGCTGGACGTGGAGCCGGCGCTGGGCAGGCCGCCGTGGCTGTTGGTGAGGCTGGCCGCATCGTCGCCGCCCTGCTGGAGCGCAGACAGGAAGTGGATGAGCAGAAAGGAAACAGAAGAGCTTAAAATAAAGCGAGAGGAGAAAACGGCCTGGAAAAGAGAAAACCTCGTTACGGCAAAGCTCTACCAGCAGAAATATCTGAGAAACACTGATTTATTTTAAGATATGCTTCTAACAGGATTCATTTAATCTAATCTGAGTTCTCTTTGGGATTAACAAAGAATCTTTTAACTGAATTGAATTTGGATTATTCAGTTATTTATTTATTTATTTTGAACAGACAAAAAAAGTAAAAACAAGAAAAAATAAACAATAAAACAAATTATCATGTCCATTTGTTCAAAAAGGAGCAGGTAGGAGACGCATGATATTATAATCGATTATTGGAATAATAAACTATTTGGTAACACTTTATTTGAAGGGGAGTGAATAAGACTGGCATGACACTGTCATAAACATGACATAACACCTGTCATGAACATGAATAAGCCTTCATGAATATTTATGACTGTTGTCATAAAGCGTCATTCGGTAAATTATGACACTTTTAATACAAAGTTGACAATATTCAAAATGTCTTTGTTATGACAACTTGACATTAACCAGGAAATCATTACTGTTTAAACTTTACCTTTAATAACATAAAGTTACCTAATTTTTAAAGTGCAATCAGTAATACTTTTATAACAAATTTATATCAGTAATGATTTCTTGGTTAATGTCAAGTTGTCATAACAAAGACATTTTGAATAATGTCAACTTCGTATTAAAAGTGTCATAATTTACCGAATGATGCTTTATGACAACAGTCATAAATATTCATGAAGGCTTATTGATGTTCATGACAGTGTCATGTCAGTCTTATTCACTCCCCTTCAAATAAAGTGTTACCAAATAGTTTATTATTCCAATAATCGATTATAATATCATGCGTCTCCTACCTGCTCCTTTTTGAACAAATGGACATGATAATTTGTTTTATTGTTTAAAGTGTTACCAACTATTTTAGTAATCAAATACGTGTTAAGTAGAGTGTGAAGAATAAATAGTAATTAAGTCAAAACTGTATAAAAATATATACATTTTGCACTTAAAATGGAAAAAAAAAAATATTTTTCTGTAAATAATTTCTACCTAAATTTCCTCAAATGGGATAATTTTAGCTTCGCTTGGTTCAAATTGTGTAGAAACAGAATAAAAATCATGAACTGCTTGATCAGAAACAGTGAGCAGATCATCCCTACTGCACTGATTAATTAAAGCAGAAAATCTTTCCACATGCTGATGGTGGAAGTATCTTTGTAGCTGCAGATGCATGCATTTCTCATATTACATAACTTCATCATGTTTTTATTGTCTTTATTCTTGTTTTAATTCTTTATGCGATGGATAAACTTTGCTCTTCTCTTGTGATGAGACGTTTAATTTCTAAGCGGCGTTCAAATCGAAATTCTTCGGAGCCACAAATAAAAACATGCCTCTTTAGCGAGGCTTCGACTCCCCAGAGCTTCTTTTCAAAGCTGCTCTCAGTCCAAGTTCCTAAACTAAATCCCTTATTCTTTACAGATTGTTGCTATAAAACAATCAGCAGGATGGAGTCCTTCCTTCATCACATGCTGAAACACAAAACGGCTCCCAGTGGAGGAGCTGGGAGAAGAGTTTCTCCGTCTTTCCTTCAGGAATGTGATCCCTAGTCACTGCTGGCCTCTGTTCACCCTGCCACTCCGAGATCCTCCCCTTCCTTGGCGCTACGCTAATCTTTGCTGTGCGCTCAACAGGTGTCCAAACAACTCTTTGTCTGTGGGAGGAGGAGGAGGAGGAGGAGGGAGGAAGGCCGGGGTCTGTGGTGAGAAAAGAGCGCTGCCATTTTCACGGCTGGGCCTGATTACCATACAGCTGAGCTGCTCTGTTTGGGCTCAGATGCACGTTTCCAACCATTCACATTTCCTGGGCTTTTAAAAAGCGCCGATGAAAAGGGGAGCGAGGGGGCAGAGGGCGGGGAGTCGGCCCGCGGACCCCCGTCTGGAGGGACCTCTCCCTGCACAGGAAGCGCTGTGTTAGCGCAGACACAGTATGTTCTATCTGACAGTCGCAGTCGGTCAGCATCAGAGCCACAAGCCAACAAACACCGAGCTCCTCTGACGAGAACAGAAACGTTTCTGTTCACCACGACGGCCCGCATCAGGAAACGCCCACCGACGACACAAAACACGGCGCCTTCAAACAGCTAAAACCCTGAAGCACCGACAGCACTGCTGGTCTCACATGTAAAGAAATAACATGTTTGTGTTTTTGTGCTTTAACAACAACATTAAGAGGTTGAAACACTGAGAGAAAGGATAACATTTGGTTAAATGTAATCAACATACAGCGGTGGGCAGAGTACACAAAGTAAAAGTAGCAGAACTTCATCATATCTTTACTGAAGTAGAAATACAAAGTAGCTGTCCAAGAAATGATCAAGTAAGAGTAAAAAAGTATTTGGTCAAAAGTCCTGAGTAACTGATTAAATTATTAATCATCTAACATTAACATTTACAGAATCAGACGGACCTAAATCTAAAGTTAAGTGAAAATTTTGGTATTTTAAGGACTAAAATGACAATAATTCGTTAAAGTAACTGAAAGTATCAAAATCAGGCATTTATTTTCCTCAAATCAGTTTCTTTCAACATAAAACCTAAAATTTAAAAATCTCAGCAGGAACTGTAGATGTGTGTCTGTTCAGGGTGAATTTTTGTTAAAATATGTTTGTTTTTCATTCAATGGGTCCAGAAAATCCAGAAATTTAACTCAAGAGTAGAGATACTTAAGAAAAAAAGTCACAAATAAATAAGTAAATAAATAAATAAATAAAAACGACAGCACTGTAAAAAAAAAAAAACTCCTAAAAGCAATTTTTTTCAAAAAGTTACTGAGTAAATAAAACTGTCAACATATATTTACTTTAACAAAGTAAAGGAAAAAAAAATCTGTCATATAATCTGTAATATTACTTAATCTCTGTTCTGGTAGTTAAAGTGGGTGGGATTAATGGCTTTGTGCCAAATTAGTTCATATTTTACTTCCAGGACCAGAACTAAATTTGTGAATCATGAATCTCAGTGAACAACAACGTGGAGTTCCTCAGAGCTCCAGGTTCAGCCCACTTTCATCTCTGCTCCCCTAATCTCAGATTACTAATCTCAACAACATTTCTCATGACTTCTTGAGTCCAAAGTACACCCAGCAGGCAAAAACCATCATCACAGACCAGGCCGTATTTTATTCTGTCACTAAACATCTGAACACAAAGCTGGAATAAAGAGTCTAACTGGGTCACAGAAAACCTCATGAACGGCTTCAGCAGGTTGGATCACTGCAATGGCCTCTCTTCCTGCTTCTGTAAAACTCCACCAGGCAGACGCAGCTAATCCAAATCCAGCTGCCAGAGTCCAAACCAACCCAAGCAAAATGGGTCACATCCTCCTGATACCACTGCCTCCCTGTTTGACAAACACTAGATTTCAAAACTCTGCCGCTGGTCGGTGAGACACTGAATGGTCATGAGAATAAAAACATGTCAGGGTCAGACATGAACCAGCCAGACCAGGAGCGTCAACTAAAAATCAAAACCTGAATGCTCTTAAAGGGCCGGTTGTGCCAGAATCTACTGATAAAACCAATTAAACTGTTAAAATGAAATAAGCTTCGTTTCACATCCAGCATCCTGTGATTGATCAGAATCACAGATTTTGTGGTGATAAATTTTAAATATTTTTTATTATATTTATGCTAATGTATGATGTTAAATGTGACTTTCTTTTTTGAATCGCCCTACTTGACATCAAGTAAGGCTGAGGCGGCAGCCACTTAAACTCAATGTTTTGGTCAACTTTGAGATAAAATGTGGAGATCTGTTGATTTTGTGTGAATTTTGCTGATTTGTGAAAAACTGGAGCAAAACCTGGAGTCCAGAGGGCCACATAAAAAGCCAGGACGGGCCAGATCTGGCCCCCGGGCCTCGAGTTTGACAGCTAGACCCTCATTTCTTCAGGGCTGTGTTAATCAAATGGAGGCATAATTTAGTTTCTATGCTTGTTAACTTTGTATAAAACTTCCTTAAAACCCAGAACAGGCAGAAACAGGAACAATAATGTTTCCTATAAAGATCAATTATCTTTTTATATTTTAGTGACTACCGTAGTTTTATTGGAAATAAGAAATAAGGGTTTAACTCTTCTCAGTTCAAGCTATTAATGTAATTGTTTAATTCTTTAGGTTTTCTTGTTAAATAACTTTGAATTGCCCTTTAATTGCACAGATAAACCTGCCTGGCTTTGTTGTAACAACAAGTAATCTGGATTTGGATCCATAATAAAACCAACCTCGCTCGGCTTATTTCATAGTTTTTGAATGACCCAAATTAATTCCAAACACCTCCGGATTACAACAAGATGAGCTGTCCCGTTTTGATTTCCCCTGCAGATGTGTTCAAATCTCTTGGCTGCAGAAAATGAAATACCTCAGATTGGATGAACACATCCTGATTTATTCCGGGTCGTGCATTCCTCGTCTCCTCAAGAGGCTTCGACTTTAAGAGGAAAAGAAACACAAACAAGTCCTACGGAGAAGCGCAGCCTCTCTTCGCTGCGCCTGCTTTTCTCATTCCTCCTTCACCCCGGCCGCTCTCCAGAGGAGGGTGAGCTGTAGGCCAGCCATTACACTTATGGAAAATATGTCGGTATAAATTCAACTATTCATGTGTGGAAAACGTCTAGTTTTCACTCGTGGCGGCGCACCAGCTTTGAGCAGGTGGTTGAGCCTGCGATGGGGGGAGTTTTAATGAAAACCATACATGAAAACGTCAAAGCGCTCGTCGTACCATCGCCGCAGTCCGACTTGGAACGAGTGCAGAGGCTGGAAAGTTTGGTCCGATGGTTGTTATTGGCCCGTTCTGCGCCTGTCCCAGCAGGCTGTGAATGTCGCTGGGCAGGCTGGCGGTGGAGCCCACTGCATGGTTCCTCAAAACGAGGATTGCATCATCCAATCTGTCCAGGCGATCTTCCATCCGAGACTGGAAGGACCGGGGGGGATTGTGGGAACAAAGATTTAGGGAAAGAGGAGAAGAGAAAAGGAAGAACAGAGCAGCTTAGTATAAGCACATTAGGATGAAAACTGAAAACACTGATTGTATGGTGAGGACTTGGAGGGGCGGGGATGAAACAGAAGATAAAGACGGCCGTTCAAACTCAAGATAAACTCAGCCATTTCAGCTTGAGCTGCAAAGACAAACTGTGTCCTCTTTTGTTCTCCATTAATCGTCTGATCAAACAATCACTTATAAATCTGCACCAAACATAATCGCTGCAAGCTGGAATGACTGGAAAAGACAACATGACATGGAAAATAAAGGCAACTTGGGTAAAAAATAAAATCAAATCATATTTTTAAAACCAATAATGTGTTTGTGCAACAAAACAAAAAGGTGAAGATGCGTGGAGGATGCATGGGTGTAGACTATCGGATCAGTACCTCGCAGACATCCTTTAAGAAAGACATGGCATCCTGGAGATGCTCATGTAACTGCTGATGGACTCTGTTTTTCTGGCAAAGTCAAATAAGAATAAAAAGAATTATAAGACGAGATCAGAGCCTATAAATACCACAAACACACTCAAGATAAAAGATTGCTTTTCTGAAGAAGTAAGGGATTTAGAGAAGCACGCAGCTGCTGACCGTCCACTTTGAAAAGATGAAAATGTTTCCACGTTTGCACATTTAACAGCCCAAACTACGCCACTGCTCATGGGGTTTATTCTTTAAATGTATTATTTAGAACTTATTTCGCTCTTCTGAACACTTTATAGGGACGAAAAACTGAATGTTTAAGTTAGATGCATTTCTGCGAGCTTTAATAAATGACGTTTGGCAGTAAAATGACTCGTCTCTGCTTTAATCCAATCTCTGACTCTCTTCATCGCCTCCTGAACCTGATGGGACTTTTTCCATTTTCCTGGTAGCTCTGACTCAACAAGCAGGGAAACTTAGGTTTTATTTCAACACTTTTAATCAAATCCTGATGATGAAAGCATTCCTTCATCGCGTGCCAGTGGAAATATTTAGCACTTACAAGGAAACAGTGCAGAGAATGCATGTCTGCTGCATCCAGGCTGAACAGAAACCTAGAATCTTTTAGGTTGGTCTTGTATTACAAAATTAACGTACTACTTAGACTTAAAACATGGGAAATGTGTTTTATCAATCAATCAATCAAGTTTATTTGTATAGCGCATTTCAGCAGCAAGGCACTTCAAAGTGATTTACGTAATAAAGACACAAAATTACAAAGTTGTAATGAAAACACCATCCAGTCAACAACTGAAGGAACATTATATATATTGATGAGTGCCATTAAATATGTTGGTGAATGTTTCATTTATTGTAGTTCAAAAGCAAACAAGTTTAGTCTTTATTTTATCATTAGTGAAATAATCTGCCACTGTAAGTTAGTTTTGTCTTATTTCAAACGGTAAGAAGCTAAGATGTTGTGTTTTGGCAGTGTGGTGATTATTTTATGTTCCTGTGCCTCCAATTATCCGGTGGTTTGTGTTTAAAAGCTTGCAGGCTTGCAGCAGGTAATGCAAATGAACGTCAACAGGTAGCTGGGCCGGGTGAAATGTGATCCTCGGCTCTGGTCGCATGGCAGCGGAGGAATTCAGGAGAAGTGTCTCAGCAAACAGCTGCCATCCCTCCACACCCTCCCACTGCAGCCTGCTTAGCTCAGCCCTTCCCCCCCCCCCCAACTGTCATCCACGCCCGGGAGCGGGGCCTCGGAGCCGGGGACAGATGGCAGGCCCCGAGGGACGAGTATTGTTCAGTTTGGTTATCCCTCGACCCCCGTCTTCCTCAGCAGAACATTTGTCAGACAGGAATCTGCGTGTAATGCTAGCTCATGGATATCGTATCTATCGCAGGGTCGAGTCGCCGGGAGCTTACCAGCGAGTGGAGGGAGTTCTCGTAGTTTGGAGAGGAGGGAGTCTGTCCGCTCGCACGGGGCCACTGGTTGGCACCTGGGAGGAGAGGAAATGATGTGGAGAGGGTTGTAGTTAGCAACGCTGCGGCTGAGTTTCACTGGGGAGTCCTGCTGAATCATCCACATGCCACACAAAAGGTAGCTGACAAACACAATGACATGCAGTCATAACACACCGACATCCTGATTTTCTGGCCTCTTCTTGTTCCATTTAAGATATTTTTATCTTTTAAAGACCCAACTGCATCACTTCCTGCCGGCTGGACTGCATCCTGAAATGTGAGCCAGCAAAGGGTTCGACTAACTCCCACTTCCACCCTGAGACGTTCACGGCATCGTCCAGAAACCATATCAGAAACCATAGTGAGCCCTGAAAACTCACACTGTTGTTTCTACAGACCGGCTCGGTCTCTGAGCACATTTAACACGTTTTGACACAGCGAGGCCTCTTTGTTCTCCAACAGCTGGAGTAGATAGAGACAGAACGTTCTCCATTAGGTGCTTTAATTAAACAATATGGCAGAACACAGACTCATAAATGGACGTTTGCTGAACAGAACAACACAGTCAGAACAGCAATGCAGCTAAAAAGTGCAAATAAAATCATGCCTTTTCTATTTAAGATGGGAAAAAAAACCTTCATTGTCTTGTAAATATGTTCTATCCTGAGTTTTGGCTTCATCGGGTTAAAATTTAGCAGAATTCTCCAATTAAGTAACTTTTGTTATCCAATTATTAAACCTGTAATCCAAAAAACAATCAGCAAATTAGCGCTAAGTAACGTTAAATCAAACAGAGAAAGTTTTTTCCACATGTTGAGGTTAGAAGGATTTTAACTGCGTCCAATGATCAAGCGTTCACTAAAGGAATTTAATTATTTGTTTATTTGCATCTTGTAATGTATAAAATGAAAAATCTGCTGAATAAAAGTATTTTTTTAAATCCAAGTTGCAGCTCTAAATATTTGCAAACATTTATTACACAAAGCTGGACAGAAGTTCAAAATAAAGAAAACTACTGCAACTTAATCAGATGATGTAAAGTAATCAAGCTTTCTCGTCACTTGGGGTTACGATTTCCAGCTTGGCTTGTAAATATTCACTCTGGATTCAGTGAACGTGTGAGAGCCAAGCGGCTGAGCTGCAGGCCAGCACCGGAAGACAAATCAAGCTGATTTGATCTGGTGTAAATTAAAGAAAAGGAATCCACATCTGCTCGTCACATTTGAAGCTACACAACGCTTCTTCCCTTCGTTTTCTTCAGCATTACTGTCCAACTAACTTGTCTTGCACGTGCAACATGAGACAATGTGTTAAAGTACATTTAAATAAGCTCAATGGGTTTTGACAATATTGAATTTTTCCAGGTTGTTTCCAGGGCAGGGTGTCTCTGGCCGGTCCGACCCGGTCCCCTCTGGCGTCCTTCCCTGTGGACGGACGCCAGACTCAGCCTACATGGTTGTAAATGAAGTCTGCTGTCGCACAGCTCACAGATGGAGGCTTTCATACTGTTTTAATTAGTGTAAACCCTGAAATTCATTTAAGAAGACAGCTATGCGCTTCTTACAACAGAAATGTATTTTTAAGTGTAGGGTTAGAAAGACCTAGAAAACCTACGGTTTCAAAACGCCTTTTGGATGTTTTCACACCTGCAATCTGGTAAAACTGCAACATTTGTTAAAGTTTTAGCTGGTGTGGTTTGATTTCACACTGCATTGTGTCAAATGAACCAAATTCTTTGAGAAACCTGTTCCCCTCCTCGCCTGTGGTGGCACTGCACCAACAACCGCTGATGGAAACGACATGAAAACCTCAGAAGACATGAACGCAACTTTCTTCTTCACAAAACAAAAACAGAAATGGAGCGGCGTCAGATTTTAGCTGCTGTAGGATTTAGTAAAAAACCATGAGCTACCTATCTCTCCAGCTAGCATTAGGCTCTTGCGTTTGTTTTGGTTGTATTTACCCAGAATGCCTTGTGCTGTAGTTCACTTCCTGCTTTTGGAGCTTACATCAACATATGCATTGGAACTGAGACTTTTTAGGGGGACCAGAGTTTAATTTCTTGGTCCGTATCGGTATCACTCCTCCCCAAACGAACTAGAGTCTGATTAAAGTGGACTAAAGATGGCTGGTGTGAACGGACTCTTTGTTAAAATGCTCCTGTGACTCAAATGGTATATGGACTGAACTTATATAGGGCTTTTCCAATCATTTTGACCACTCAAAGCGCTTTACATTCACCCATTCACACTCACATTTTTACACTGATTGGTGGGCAGTTTGGGGTCAAGTGTCTTGCCCAGGAGCGCGTCGACATGTGGCTGGAATCGAACCTACAACCTTCACATCACACTTCAACTTCTCTACCCACAGAGCCGCAGTCATCATTTCAATAAGAAATAAGAGAAACTATTGGACTGATCAGAGTTTTCTACAGCTGTATGGAGCATATAGTAGCTGCGCAGCCCCTCCCCCACATGTTTCTGCTCAACCACCCAAAAGAAGGCTCCAATTTTCCATTGTTTACAATTGGCTGTCTGGAAATAGTTTAGGTTGTAAAAGCCCTGGAGTGTCATGGTGTGGAGACTAATGCCTCCATCACATCGGCTGCATTTCAAGGGTGTAGGAAAGAATTAACTCATCGGAAAATCACCTTTCTCTGTAGCATGCACAAATAAAACGCCAGCTAACACAGACTGCCACACATGTTTACTGGAATCCGTTCTGCGTTTGTGTAATGTAAGCGTACTGCAAATGTGCACCTCTAAATCGCACATCTAGTCAAATTGATGCAATTTGAGCTTAAATTTGAGGTAAAGCAGTGCTTAAAAAACACTGAATTCCTCAACTTTCATCCTCACAAACATGGACTATTCAGAAAAGCATTAAAAACAACAAACACACTTCAAAACATGACAGGGTTTTATGTTCAAATGACAGCAGTGGTCATTTATTGTATCGCTTCTTGTTCATAAATAAGAATTGACTAAAATGTTATTTTTACTATTTTGTTCTTTATTTTTTCCATGCGAGCATCAATAAATATCAGTAAATTTGAGAATATGTTTAAATGAAGGCTCGATGTGCAGATTAGCTGTATAAATCAAGATCTTAGTTCAAATATGAATGTTTTAAAAGCGCAGCATCATGAATGCTGCAACACCTAAAAAGGAAGTGAGGATTAGTTTTTTTTTTATCATCATCATAATAGTACTACAGAATATTGTGATAAATGGTACAGAATATAGCAGGAGAAACAGAATAATTTCTTCACTACAAGCAGGGTAATGTATTTTTTAGCTGATGAAAAAGCACTAAAAAAAAGAAAAGTTACACCTCCCTACCGCCAGGAAACCGTTCCCAGCATTTTCCATTAATTAATTCCACTGAAATGTCTGACTGAACCTCTAAAGTCTTTTGTGCTCAGGTTTTTATGTTCCCTCACACTCTGCCTTTGAGAAAGCAGACTTTAATTAACAGACTATTAAAAGTGAAGGAAATGAAAGTCTGCTCTGCCTCAGCTCCCTCCCAGGTGAGTGAGGAAAGCACTTCGCATGAGCATTCGCTGGCTGGCGGCTGTGAAAAATTAGCCTGAGGCTCAGTTCCCCACATGCACCGGAGAGGGCTAATTGAACAAACCAGTCTTGAGTAATGTGCTGTATGTTGGTGTAATCCCGGTGATGAATGGATTTTGCAACTAACGTTAACAGAGAGCCAAATTTTGGGCCAATTTGGAAGACTTGCTCTTTTTCTAGCCCAATAAGAGCAAATAATTAGAGACACAATATCCCTTTGCTGCAGTCTGACATGAATGTATTCCATATTATTAGCTTAAGAGTTGAATTAATCATCGTTGTTACGTTTATGTGATGCAAATAGATGAAGAAAGTCATCAGAGTTCAGATCAGCTGAGTCAGAGGCACCTTCCTTCACACAAAGGCAAATGAAAAGTCTTTTCCAGTCTGCTCTCTCTGTGTGTTTGTGTGTGTGTGGGTGTGTGTGTGTGTGTGTTGGGAGAACAGCTGTCCGTGGGGCAGGGTAACAGCTGAGGATGAGGGGGGCATACGTGGGGACAGCTGTCGCCACTCCATTACCGTACGTGACACAACTGCCCGCTAAAACAACACACCGGGCTTTCCCTCACCGTTCCCCCTCGTTCTCTTTCCATTACTCTCCCACCTCTGTCAACACCTCTGACAGTCCTTATTACTGTAACGCACATCTCTTTTGTCCGTACTTAAACAACCGGTGCGCTACAAACGAGAACGAGTTTTTGCTGCTCTCTCAAGCGTGAAAAGACGCGCCGAGCTGTTTTCTTTTTCTCTGCTTTTGCCCTCTCGTGTTTGCTGCAGAAAATAATTACAATTTAGAGGGAAACATGCGTGTCCGTCCTCAAAAATCATACAGTACCACAAAGCCCTTGTCGTGGAAAGCAGGATTACGTTACAACAAATCCACTCTCCAAATTCTCTCTCATTACAAAGGAGGGCGAATGCCAAGAGCTGCTATTATGAGTCAATAAAACAGTTTTGCACAAATGAAATGCTTTTCAAGAACAGTAATCCAGGACCCACTTCAAAGACTTTAAATGTAAGATTTTGGTATCCTTCACCACTCTGAAAGCCGCAGCATATTTTCTTTTGTAAGAGCTTGTCCCAGAGATGGTTTGGAAATTGGTTTAAATTGAAAATAAAGTCCCAGATAAGTCAAAGAATGAATGTTATTCTGTCGGGTAGGATGTAAATTAACAAAACTGAGAGAAAAAGTCTCTCAATGTCTGAGGGGATTAGCTCTGTAAGACCAAAATATGTGGCGAAGAATGGACCAACACAGCGCTGATCTTATGATTTTAATGCAAATCTCATTATTATTCCTCTCATATAGCGCAGATAAGAAAAGGCCAGCTTTCTTATTCGAGGTTAATGTTGTATTTGTTCACTTAAAAAGATTAAATTTCAAATATCATCAAAGTTGTTAACTGCACTGCTTAGAGGATGAGAGGCAAAGCTGGATGGATTCCTTAGAAACTGTTCACACATGGCTTAAAGAGCAAGTATGAAATGATTAGACTTACTCTAAAGCTAAAAGTGGTATTTAATTAAGTTTTGGAAGAACTTTCAACTAGCCATTCTGCTCAGGCTTTGATTAATCAAAGCAGAATGTAGCGCGCAGTAAAAGTCATTAAATTAATTAAAGTCATAGGGGCCTCGTATTTGTGGCTGTGCGACGGCAAGTGCAAGGAAATCTGCGACAGTTTGGCAAATACCAGACCTTGAAATTCACTTCATCTGTTTGGTGTTTTGGTGCCAAGCACAGAGTGCACAGCACATACAGTGGGTGGGAGGCGCACTCGAACGAGGCAGCATGAAGCCACTTGTTGGCTGTTTGGTGGAAAATATAAACATGGAGAATTTTTATGGATCTACAAAAAGAAATGTTTGATATGTTGTCCTGAGCTTGAAATCGCTGCAGCCCCTGAAGAAACCACTCCCTTTGATTTGAGAATTGCCAAACCAAACATCACGCACAACAGTGCGCTGTGTTTGCTTTAATTAAATCGCATGCAAATGATACCCGGCTGCTCCGAAGTCGCTCAGTTCAATTCTGCAGGCAACAGAGCATTCTGCTGCGAGCAAGACTTGAGCTTTTATGAAGGGAAGGGAGATTACAGCAGCTCATCCATCAAACACGTCACCGCCTCGTCTCAAACCTTCCTTTCAGTAAAAGTACTTTTGTTTTGACGCGCGACGAGAAACATTTAGACCTAACTTTTACCGTTCCTAAGAGATAACTGCACACCTTACAGATTTTAGTTTGCTCTGCTTTATTCTGGATGCTGCAGTTCAAGGTCAGATAAATAATCTCTGTTCATCCGGTCGTTTTCAAAGTTTACAGGGTTGATGGATGGAAACAGCAGGTTTCTTATGAGCTTGTTATTATTCTTCTGCAGTTGAAACTGGATCCCCATTAGTTAAATCCTTTTAATTGGGTCAAAGCAAAACGCAAACACAATGTATGAACTGTCTAAACAGTGATACAAGAAGTAACTGTCAGATTTGCCTTTAGTAAAACCAGGACTTCTTTTTCTGAAATAAAAACATTGTTTTTCCTATTTTAATATCCTAAGTGATATATAAGACTTTTAGGATTATAAAAAATAAAACATATGGCAACATAATGACTTGATACAACACCTTCTTGAGGAAAGCACAAGCTTTGTTAGAGAGGCAGAGATTTGGAAAGACTTGCATCAAAAAAAGATACATTTGGCTCAGATCCTGAAGCTGTAAAAAGCTTTTTCATGCTGGTATGGAATCCATTTATTTAATCTTACTGCTGGTATTTAGAGGTTAAGATGTGTGTGTGTGTGAGAGAGATTAAAATCTGAAGGCTGGAGCTGTACCTGGCCTTGCAGACGGGGTCCCTGCGGCGCTCACGACGGTCCCGGCCGCAGCAGCTCCTGCTGTGGCCGTCAGAGGTGAGGGGGAACCCACAGGTGTGGACGGATTGGACGGGAAGCTGCTGCTAGTGTGGTCAGGTGAGTAAATCTGGAAATACGAAGACAGACAGCCCAGAGTCAGCCCTGCTGCACACGAAGCAAGAATGAGACAAAAGCAGGTCAGTTTATGTGATGAAAACACAAAGGGACAAATAACTTGAGAGATTAAATGAGATGTTTCTCGTTTAATCTCAGTTGTTTTCTTTGTTTTTCTTGAGCAGTTTTTCAAATCAAGACAAATTCTCAGCTTGTGTTGCCCTTGTATGAAGACAGTTGTGTTCGATCGAGTCACTCTGCTTATTATTCCACTGAGGTTTCAGGAGGTGCAGACGCCCAACCTGGAAACCCCGTTAAGCCAAACACAGAAAATCTCCAGGGCCATGTTTTAGTCTGCAGCCAGAGATTGTGCTGAGGTCCATACATCAACATCTACAAGGATCCAAACGTTGTTTATTTTTGCATCTGTTTGAAACTTTGCCGCTCCTGTAAAGAGGACAACTAGGACAAAAGTTTTCCATGAGACGCCACGATTATTAGTCATGTCGGTTTCAGCGTATCTTTTTGTTTCAGTGCTGCTCTGTTTGCTAGGTGAGGCAGAGTTCGTCGGGTTCTGCTTCGACTGGAGATTGAGGAGATCAGATCTTCATTTATTTAACCAAGCACTAGATTAAAATATAAACACATTCCTGTTTTTTTCCCCTTTTAATCATAGAATGTTTATGCCATAAAGGAACATGTCTCACCACTGAATCCTGACTAATTAGCAAGGGGGGGAAAAACAGACTTCTGGGACGAATTAAGATCTAGTCGAACTTGAAAGCAACTGTTTCACTTGTGCAGGAATGATAGAAAGACCTCAATCTCTTATGGTTTTCCAGTCAACTTGGAGAATCAAGGTGGAGGTTCCTCTAGGTGTCAAACTAAAGGCCGGGGGGCCAAATCTGGCCCACCGTAGCTTTTTATTACAATCTATAAGTCCTTCCAGTTTTTCACAGATCTGCAAAATTCACACAAAATCAACAAATCTCCACATTTTTTTCTGATTTTACTGTAAATTTTCTCAAAATTGATCAAAAACATTGAGCTTAATTTACTGCTGCTTCACCCTGACTTGAGGTCAAGTTATAGTCCATAACTGATAAGACAAACGTTAAAAAGTCACATTTAACATCATACATCAGCGCAAATATCGTAAACATTCCTTACAAACATTTCTGGCACCATAAAATCTGTGATTTTGACCGCTAAAAAAACACTAAAGTAATCACAAAATATTGAGGGAACAGCTGTTTATTGATACTTTAACAGCTTAATTGGTTTAATCAACATATTCTGGCAAAACCGGCCCTTTAAGAACGCTCAGATTTTTAAAATTAAAATGAGTTTGACTCCCGAGCGCTAAAGTTTTCACTGGTTGAGGTGAAGAGTCGCTCACTGTCATTTATGCTTATTATTTCTCACTGTTTGGACACACAGCAGGCAGAAACCAATAAAACTCTCCAAATATCTTCCCAGTGTCTAAAAATCAAGCCGTTTATAACCGTGACTCCTGACCAGACGATATATTGGCTTTCTCTTCTTTTCACTGCATTGAAAGTGAAGCACGGCTCATTTTACTGGAATAAATGAAGCCCCGCCTCGTCATCAGTTACACTCCCGCAGGCGGCATGGGGCCAATAAGCACGGCCAATTTAAAAGGGCGGAGAACAAAAGCCCCACAGAGGCGGGGGGGCCGTGGAGTTGAGCCACAGCAGTTATAAACTCCCATGTGCCCCGTGATCCGCGCCCCCGCCCCCACCCGGGTCCAACCGTGTCCGTTTCACTCTGGCTTTGTCATGCTAATAGAATTGAGTCTGCAAATATAAAAGACTTAATTTGTTATTACCGTCCCAGAACTCTCATTATGTGAAGTCGCAGAGGTTTGGAAATATCCTTCCTGAAGGAACAGCATGTGCTTCAAGTTTTAGTTTTACCAAAATATTGCAGATCGCACTGGGTTGACCCAACGCATTTTAGGACACTTTGTTCAGATCAACCACACATTTGAATCTTCTCTTGGTCCAGACACAGACTGCACATATTCAAATATGTCACAGGGCAGTATAAATGATAAAAACCCCTCACAGATGACAATACTGTCCTCAGGCGTTGCTTTTATTCTGAGAAACGTTTCTGAAGCCGAAATGTAGCAGAAGAGACACAACTTTCACCATACGATGAGACGACAGATTCCTGCAGGAACGAGGGGACTAAAACAAAGCTTAAGCCACGCTGAGTCTTCTGAGAAAAACAATACAATAAATGAGCCTCCCACAGAGTCCAGCTTATTTTCAAATGAAATGGTTTAGCCCTTTAACAAGAAATTACACTCAAAAACTGCATATTTAATCTCATTATCAACAAATAGTTTTTAAAACATTTATATTTTTGTATTGTAATTAAATAAAAAGCTTCATCTAACATATGTACATGATCCAGCAGGTTTTAAAGATATCATCTATCTAGAATGATAAGTTTGATTATAAAACACACAAAATCTTTTTATGGTAATTCCATAACCGTAAATGCCTAATATGTCAAATATGACACAGAAAGAAAAATAATATAAAAACAGGTTTTTATAACATTAAAAGATATTAAATGAATTGTATCTTAAGGCTTTCATTTTAAAAATCAGCAGCAATCAGATGATGTCAGTGAGGTTAATTGGATGGTTTTTCTTAGAAGAATGAACATAACTTAAGCTTTTTTTGTCCTATACTTAATAATCTCTACCTTTCTGTTTGAATCCATGAACCCTCTAAAGCCAAAATGTTGTTTTATTGTTATAATGCACACAAAATTCACCTTTGGTTACAGAAACAACATGACCAAAATAAAGAAAAGCAGGTGATGTTTCAAAAGATGGGATGTTTTTGTCTTTGTTTTAGTAACTGTTTCAAATAAAGTTATATTTGTAAAAAAAATTCTGTGTTTTTAGATATTTCTTCTGTCAACTGGTGAATGAAACACCTGACCAACTTTGACACTTCCCTTTTTCATGACAACATTTTATTTAGCAGAGTGATTTAGAAGTTTGAGAAAACTTTTCTCAAACTTATGTTTGGGGCTTCAGGGTTACTTGGACAGTAGAGCGTGTTTCTAACTCACCGAGGCCAGAGCCTTGCCCAGTGCATCTCCAGTCTGTGAGCTTCCAGTAGTCGTCCCCCGATTCGCAGCGACTGGGAGAACACAGAGTGCCGCCTTGTTAGTACAAACTCCGACAGATCGGTCATGATGTACACAGAAGCTGTTCAACTGACTCACAGCCTCAACAGAACGGACTTTGATCACGCTGAAGGTCAGCGGATTAGTCATGTTGGAGAAAACGTGCCGAGCCATACTTACCCATAACCCCGTCGACGGAGTTGACGGATGAAGTGTGTGCTGCGGTGACGAACGGCGAGGTGCTGGTGTTGCTCCGGTGGAAGCTTGACATGGGAGGAAGACTGGCGTTGATGTCCGGAGAGACCGAATGCGCGGGGTAATTCTGAGGGATTAAACATAAATAAATAAGCAGAAGCAGTTCGTCTTCAAACGTGGACGTGTGCGTCAGGACAAAAACAGAGCTTTTTGTTCTCTAAATTGTAATTGTCCTTTGACATCTCCCAGGCTGGGATGGGGGAAAAGTTAATGGGGGTGGAGGGATGGAGATAAAGAGAGGGCAGGCAGCATCTGCAGGCTCCCTGTGATGCTCTGCCAGCTGAAGCAGGCAGGCAGACGAGGCCAGATCAAACACTGACAAAAACCGGGTCAATAGTGTCTTCTCTGATAATAACCAGACAACGACTTAATGCACACACACACACACACACACACACACACTGCAGGAGTGGAAGCAGGGCTAAAGAAAAATAAGGAGGAGGCAGAATTTAGAAGCAACACAATTCACACACTTTCAGCAAAAAAAAAATAAATAATTAACATTAATTCATGACCAGTTTATCCGGGTAGGTCTTGTGCAGACTGCTTACCAAACGGTCATGTGAGTGCAGGCTGCTGTAGTTTCCCGTCTGGGCCATGTGAGATGAAGATCCTGCCAGCATTCCCCCGTAGCCGGGCTGACTGATCCCGCTGGACGAATTCCACGGGTCAGACGAACTGTGGGTACCGTCTACCAGAAACACACAATGTTTCACTTTATAATGCAACGCAGCAACATGTTTTCACACAGCGAGACACTAATAACCCACTTTATAACTTTGGACTCAATAAAGAAGGGCTTTTAAAGCTGGTAGGGTTTTTTTTTTCTTCTTCATTTCTGCGACTGAAACATAACAGCTGAGATAACAAAGGAGTTTATGCCTGAAAGTCACATTAAAGCTTTAAAAAAAAAGAAAAGAAAATATAACAATGTCTAGATTTTTGTTCAGGTCTTTCAAATCTTTAAACTTGACTTCAATAAAACACATAAAAATCCAGATGTTTTTTGTTTGACAAAATAAGTAGACATTAATATTACTTAATCCAGCAGGTCCTCTCTTTATAAAAGAATATCAAAAAGAAAAACCTCTGGCCGCTTAGGATTGGGAAAAAAAAAAAAAAAGACTGCACTGCTTTGAACTTACCAAAGAAAGTGCTTGCAAACATACTGCTGGAAGGTTTAGGCGTGGAGTACGAGGGGGAATCTCTATTGAAGTCCTCTGAGTTTGGAGACGGTGCGTACACCTGTCAAAACAACGCAGATTTACAACAACAACTGGCCAAACAAACACTAAAACACTCCAGCATCTATTTGTGCGTTTAGACAGAAAACTACAGTACAGCGTTAATAAAAAGATGAAAGGCGCTCTTAAATGTTTTCTTCCAGAAGGAAATGCGCGACCACACAGTCATAAAACTGCTTAATCTCGCAACTAGAACCAAGTCCTGCAGATGCAGCCCAAAGCCAACAAATACACACACAGGCGCACGCTTTAATGACTAGCGAGCAATCAAGCTCATGAAGAGAGGAGTGGATTATCAGGAGTATTTGCATTTCAGGTCAACTCAGTCTCTAATGGAAGTATAATGATACCGCTTACGCTCAAAGACTAAAAGCCTGGCAAATTAAAGCATTCCCACAGAGGCAAAAATCAAATAAGTGCTACAAAAAGGGCCTGTTTAGCATTCCTCGTATCTGTACCTGCGTGTTGGGGTTGGGGAAAGGGAGGCTCAATGGGCAGGCTGTTGTACAGCTGCGTGTTTGTGCCAAGCTGGGCGGCAGGGATCAAAGGGACTGGAGGCCAAACACCAGTGATGTGGTCTGCAGCTTCACATGGTGGGAGCGAGTGTGAGGGTGGATTCTTCCTCCCACAGGCAGAACTAGATGACCTTCGTCATCATGTAGCTATAATCAGAGCCAGACCTGCCAGATACATGCACCTGCACGGTACCCGCTCATACACACACACACACTCCACATGTTTAATCCCTCGTTTAATAGCCTCATTTCACACCCTGACGTTGACGGCTCACTCATCCGAACTGCTTCCTAGAGCACATGAGATGACATGTTGTTTATCTGCGTTGTTCTTGTCCGACACAACGCTTTGCCCAAGTAAATTAATTCAACTAAAATGATCAATTAATCAGATTAATCGTTATTAATCAATTATCATCAATTATCGTGGTGATAGTCAACAACTTTAGTAATCGATAAACCGATAACGGGAGTAGACAGACTCAAAAATGACAGTCAGAGCAGTAATGAAGCTAAAACTCTATAAAAGGCATTTTACCCCAAGTTTAAAATCTCTGCCTGGATATTTTTGCTTATTTTAATTGTTCGCAGTTCTTTAGATGTCCTGTGATTAAATATATTTACCCATTTATCCATAACAAATGGAACCTTCAATATCTAGCAAGTTATTTTTACAATTTACCGTCTATTAAAATATTGCCCCTCATATTAATTTCACTCCCTACTCCGGCGAGGGTGAAATTATCGTAATAACCCGATATTAGCTGGAAAGTGCAACGTCTCCCCTTTCAGAAAACGTTGCAATTTTTCAGACAGTTTGGCAGAATTACGGGTCGCCGGCGCTACGTTTGGTCTGGATAGGTTAAGATATAAAGACGTTTGTCTGTAAATATATCCAAAAGCTCATCAAGTTTAATTTTTATCTTTACCTGGTTTGAATTCTGTAAAATAAAGAAAAATAATCCTGTTAACCATCTTTTGCTGTTGAATTATTAGTCAGATCAGTCCTACACTGTATGAATGTTAAGTCAAGCAGAAATGGTTGAACTTTGCACATGTTGATGTTAGAAGAACTTTTTATCTGCAGAAAAATCCTTTGCTACAAATAATCAAGTTCACTAAGGAATATGTTGTTGCATTCTAGGCAATAACGTGTTAATGTTCTTATTTAAAAAGAAGACCTTTTAAATAAGAACATTTAAGTATTTCTAATATTCTGTAAAATACAAAGCTTGGATGTAAAATCTGCAGACTTTTTTCATCCGATTAATCGATGACTCTTCAGATTAATCGATAGACTATAATCATGGTTATCTGCAGCCGAGGGCGTGTTGCGGAGGCAGAACGTGAGTGTGTGCTGAGTGAGCAGGACTCCGGCGTTCTGCTGTCTGGATGTGTAATTAAAGTGCTCTGGGAGGGGCGGAGCTCTCCTGGGCCTTCTGGCTTACACATGTGACCCAGGTTGATCGTCGTCCACAGAGATCTCAGGTTAGCCAGGGCTTTGTCTTTTCCCCGTGTCAGACGCTCCACGGGCAGCATATGGCGCTGGATAATGCTAATTGTCCTTTTTACCCTGGGCTAACCAGTCCAAGCATTAATAAACCATCCCTAACACCGGGTGCCTCATTCCGTCGGCCTATGGAAGAGAGAGCCCGCCTGGGTTTCCTTTTACAAGGCCATTAATTAAAAGCCGTCACTCACACGGATCAGCACACCAACACAGGCTTACACCGGCTATTAGAGCAGCAGCCGGTAAAGCTTAAATAAAATGACCCGTAACAGTGACACCGGAGTTCAAAGCATTCATTCAGGCAAGATACTTCCTAAAACTTTTAACAAAACATTAGTTTTTTTCATTTTTTTAATGTTCCGTTACTAGAAACCACAAGCAAGATAAATGCAAGACAAAAACGTCTGGAGAAAGAAAGTGAAGACACTCATTGTGCCCTGTTGACACCGAAAGCCTCGGCTGAGTGAATATTACACCTCTCCGCATGCCTCAGAGCGAACCAGCCCGCCTTTGAAGCTCACGCCACACCAATCACAACATCACATGTTAAAACACAATCTGTCAACCATCACAAAGGACGAAGCACGACGACATGAAGGGGAATCTACAGCGATAAAAGTAAGGTAAAAACAGGCTCATGGCCAAACAGCTCAAAGGGAAGAACTTCAAACAAACTCTTAGCAGCGTGTCCTGTTTTTCTTTTCTTTTATTTAGGAGCATGTCATTACTTGGATTCAAACCAAATCACTTGGGGGCATTTTCAAGTCCAACTCAAATCTTAGACATTGACAAGGCTTAGTTTGCCTTTTCAAACAACTACTAAGCTTAGCCTGCTTTTAATAATAACATGAAATACCTATGAAAGGTTTAGGTAAACACAAAACACTCAAAATAAATAAATATAAGTAATGTTTAAGCTTAACGTGCAGCAAGTGATTAAAAAGTACATAACATGTTGAATCGTTTTAATATAACTGAGATGTACAGCTCTGGAAAAATTAAGAAACCACTTGAAATGATCAGTTCTTTGATTTTACTCTCTGTAGGTTTATGTGGAAGATCTTAGTTGGATCTTTTATTCTACGAACTAATGACAACATGTTAATGAAACTCCAAGCTAAAATTTAGTATTTATTTACAGAAAATAACAGACCTCAAATAATGCAAAGAAAATAAGTTAATATTCATTTAGAAACAATAATACTAATGTTTTAACTCAGGAAGAATTCAGAAATTAGTGTTTGGTGGAAACACCAGGAGGTTTTCAATGGGGCTTAGAGCAGTGAGCTCTTAGTTTTTACCAGAGCTGTGTGAAGTAAAAAATGCGAAAAATACTTCAAAGTCCAAATAAATGATTAAAGCATTTTGCAGACTTAAGTCCAAAGACATCAGTAAAATAAATAAATAAATAAATAAAAATAATTTAATTTAAAAAAAAAATCTATTGAGGCAAAGATCTCAAAATATCAAAATAAAATAAAATAATAAGGTAATAAAATAATAAAATAAGGAGTCAATAAAATGACTCAGATTAATGGGACCAGTCAAAGTAAACACAGTCTATGTGTTTGATGCAAATAGGACATGATGGGTCAAGACACACATGCATGCACGCACACACACACACACACACGCACCTACACACAAACACACAAACACACACACACACACACACACACACACGCACACACACACACACACACACACACACACACACACACACACACGCGCGCGCACTCAGAGTTTGTTTTGGACATGCAGTGAAGCGTGCATGTTTAAGTGCAGCAGCACAGCATGCAGGAGGGAGATTAGCTGTAGAAGGAGTGATGTAACCTGTTGCACCGCATAAACAACAACAGGTAAACAACACTTGACAGAAAAAGTTGTCATAACATTCCCTTTTTTTAAGGATCGACTCCAACGGCGTGCCACTCTAGAAGAAGCGTATTCGGGGGGGAAAATGTCGACAAACCGGTGCAGCATCAGATTTAATTTGTTCCTCTTTCGCTAACAGGCAGTGGAAGATAGATCAGCGAAATGCTCCATCTGTATTGGTGCCGTGCCACCAGTTCACAAGCCAATGGCCCACTGTGAATTCTCCCAGTGCTCCAGATGGTGAGCCTGCTATGCAACTTTGCACTGCAACAAATTAATGTGGATCAAGTAGTTTTACAGAACGAGCACCATCTCTCCCCCCCCCTGCATGAAAATCAGAGGGGGGAAGAAAAAAAAAAGTTTGAGGTTGTTTAGCAAAAGCTTTTGATCAGAAAGTTTGCCTGTTCAGTCCACATGCTATCAATTTTCCCCCATCACTAACTGTAACACAAGCCTGTTAATGCTTAATATAAAAAGAGATCAAAGTCATTTTTTTCCAGAGGGAAGAAAAGGGGAAATGCTTTAATAGGCTCTAAGAAAAATTTTAACTGAATCCAGAGAGAGATGACCTTTTGAATAAAAATCTATAAAAACTTTTTCTCTTCCTTCAAACACATGTGGCCTTTGTAAAATATTAAAAGCACAGGAAATGACAGGTGGAAACCGACTCGTGTAATCGACTGATAACAGGACCGATAGTTTAGGATTTCACCGATACAATGTGGAGCAAATTACTTCAGTGGCTTCACCGTGAAAACGGCAGAAGAAAAAAGACAGGCGCAAACGGCACTAAAACACTGTCAAGCACCTTCATCACGCATGTATACACAAAAAGAAGCACTCACAACACAGAGCATTTTCAGAGCAACAAAAATCAAAGAGGTGATTACAGAGAAGTTCAGAAATCACATTAGGCTCCCTGTGGTGTCCAGAATGCCAAAGTGATTAAAAACAGATGGAATAACAGCAACACTGGTGCTTGGAGCTCAATCTGCAAACAGGAAAGTCTAACCTCAACAGGCAGCCTCTTTGCCTTAATCATTCCCAGACTCCCACTTGTTATTATTTCAACCAGGTCTTAGAGCTGAAGGAACCAGCCAGTAAAAATAAATTCAAGACTTGCAAGAAACGCTTGGTTCTGTGCATGAGAAACTTGTCCTGAGCTGTAAAGTCGAATTGGACCAACATAAAGTTTAAAGCACTTTTTACACACTCGAACCCACTGGATGGTAATTACAGAGAAACAGTAGAACTGATGTCATGGAAAATCAGCAGGAGTAGCCGTGCATTTCAACACGCGGAATCCTGTGTTTTCACCTGAAACGACTAAAACACAAAACTTAGGCGAGCTTAGAAACGCAGGCAGACCGAAGCTGAGGAGGAAACACACACTTCTTCTCACAGTTCGTCTCTGTGTCCCTCTCTCACACACACAAACACACACACACACATTCCCAAAGAGACTACTCACCGATTTCCCGTTGTAGTAATACATTAAAGAGTTACTGCCCATTCCAGGGACTGGGTAGGCGCAATACATTATAGCTTCAACTATTTAGGTGATAACGGTGTTATTGCAGCAGCGCACTAGCTTTCTCTCTACACATACATCCAAACCGTTCAAAAGGGACTAATAATTCTTTCAGTACTGGCCTCCACACAAGACCCACTCAGAGGAAACTTATGCAAAGCAGGATCGTACCACTGCACGCTGTGGGAAAGGGGGGGGAGGCTGCAAGAAGGGAGTGGCTCGCGTGGTACATCCCTCGCTTAAGCCTCTAAATGCTGAGGCCAAGAGGAAGAGAGGATGGGGGAAGGGAAGCGAAGGGGAGGTGGGTCGAGAGAAGATAAAGGGAAGTGGGTGGGACGGAAAACAAACGTGTGAGCGGATTTAGAGAGGGAAAGAAAGAAAACGTTTAATTCCAGGCATAAAAAATGCAGAGAGAAAAAAAAATCCAGCTTTTCTGCAGGGTAACCCCCGACAAACTGGAACTAAAATAATGGCTTTCTAAGCAGGATTTCATTAATATGTGTGGCGATCAAATGAATGCTTAAATAAGCACAGAGAGCCCGTTCTCATCCCAACGTTTTAATCCCGAGTGTCTAATCTTTTTGTTTTTGTGATGATGAAATGAGTCTGCAGGCAGCGGAGCAAATTATTTGTAAGGAGACAACAACCTGGAAACCGATTTTTACCTGCTCCCACACATGGATCAGTTCCCAATTAGGAGTTATTAGAGGGAGAAAGTGAAACCTACACATGTAGGGAAGGGAAAAACCGTCCAAAACCCTTGGAAACGGAGGGAAAAACAGAGGGAAAGTCCGAGTCTTTTCAGTTTGGTGTGTTCAATATGAGCGCTGCGGTGTTATTTGACAGGAACCTTTTGCTGAAGTGGCTGCAAAGAAAGTTTTAAAGCATGCAACAGCTGCAGAGGGGTTTGGCTTGTGACGTCGAACAGGAAAATAATGCTCCGTTTCCTAAACGCTGGGGGCCTCAGATGGGGGAGAGCGGTGAGGGGTGGGGGAACGAAACACTGACAGCCATTTTACCATGGTTTACTGTCACACAGCTCCCCATTACCTTTATAAGGTGGAGGGGAGCAGAAGAAAAGAGAGGATGGATACCATATTCCAGTGAGAGCGCAGTCTGCCTGGAGCCTTTCATGTGCGCCACTTGAAGCCTGCTGGACTGAACCCAGGCCTGTAGACTCATTGAGAACATTACAGTCATAGAAAGATGAAAGCCTCCACTTCCCTGACAAAACTAGGCCCTTATTATGCTTTTCCTTTTAGCACTGTTATTATTTATCCCCCTTTCTTCTCAGAATCTCTTTTAAACTCATCCAAAACACTGGCTCTACATGTTGTTGCCGTTTTATATTTGGCTCCGTTTCAAGTTGATCCTTCAAGGAAAAATTGCTAACAAGGGAAACGTTTGAAGGGGTCCAAAGCAAGTCCAGACACAGAGCGCAGAGCTGCACGAGGGGGGGGGGGGGGAGGCAGGAATGGAAAGGCACTAACGAAGGAAATAAGATCGCACAACACGACCAGATGATTTAGGACAAAACAACCTCAATTTAATTCAGCTATAACAAGCATACCACACAATCCAAAGCTTTGTTTCAGTGGGAAGTGTTTAAGAGAGACGCAACTCTCTGCACCTGTTCATGTCAAACACTACAAGGTGCTTTTCAGGAGATTTGTTTGGAGGGTTCAAGGCAAATCCACGATCTGAGCTCACTTCGATCTCATGAATGGATTTAGCGGTGATGTCATCGGGCAGGAAGATTGTTTCTGGTAAGAAGATCTGGTTCTAATTAGGGAAGGTCGACTCAGAGAGCAGGGGGACGTTAAGGATTCGGACCCTGCAAACCCCTTGACTGCAATATTCTGAATGGCTTTAACACATTTCAGACTTCTGGTGGAAAAACAGGAAAGAGGAGATGCATGAAGGGAGATTTCTAATTTTCAACATGTTCAACCAAATGAGGAACGATTTGACTAATATTATATTTATACCAAGTTCTAACAGGTTTAGGAAAAACAGATCTATATCAATATAAAAAAAAAACTACACAGTTGTATGAAAAAAGTTTTCACATGCTTATAGGTTTCTGAGTAAATGTTTAATACGGAAAAAAACTTTTTTAGACTTATATGAAAATATAATTTCTGTCATTAACTAGTTAACCACATTTTTAGAGTTTGATTTTAATAATGAAATCAACTGTCATTTCACTACAGAAAAAATATATAAAGATGCAAATGGATTTATTTATGATTCACCATTTATTTATTTTTGCGAAATTTTTGATTATTTTGGCACATTACCTTCCGTTTTTGTTATTTTTACACACATTGTCTGTTTTGCATTTAAAGATGTATTTATCTGGATGGCTGATTGATGTTTAGTTGTTTATGGTGTAGTTGCTTTTGAGAGAAAGTTTATACTGTATAAGGTGTTTTTCTTCAAACTATTCATTTTCATGCAAGTCGGCATGTTAATTTTAAACTGTAAATAAATTAAATAAACAAATAAAAATCATCTTAAAGCTTAATGGTGTAATATCTTCTCCACATTTTCAAGCCATTTTTGGTGAGCAAAACTAAAAAAAAAAAACCCCAAAGAATTACAGAAATAAAATAATAATAAAAAAATCTCCAAAGTGGAGATTAAAAAAAAACATTTTTGTGATCATGTGTGATGCTACAGCTGCTTCTTTGTACCCAAAACTGTTTTATACACTAGAATCAAGAGTTTTATATTGGTTTTCCATAATGTTTGCTCTTTTTAAACTGTGCATCTTGCTGTTTAACACAATTATAACTAGAAAAGTATGGCATGATTCAATAATCAGGGCTTTTCTGCTGTAAATGTACACAAACATCTAAAACTGCAGCCATATTAAGACAAATAAGTTTTAATATTAAGACAAATAAGTTCAGGTGGGATTCTGTTAAGATCTTTAAAATACTTTCAGATGAAATTCATTGACTACCTAATTAATTTTGACTACTACTTAATAAAACTATTAAAACCTCTAAAACACAACTTGTAAAACAAAAACAAAAACAAGATTACATTTCCTGACAAAGATCTTGTTAAAGCCACATTATCTTTTTTCAGCATTTTGGAAAATGTCCAAGACTGTAATTCAGAGGAATATGGGAGCTGATCATGTAAAAGACCGGGAGAAGATACGCATCAGCGGGGAGAAAGAGACGTTGTAAGCCTGAAAGATTAGACTAATCTGATTTCAGATGATAAGGGGGAGATTGTTTTGTTCTGGCAGGAGCAGGGAAGCTTCTGCATCGCAGGGGAGACAGATATGACAAGGCTGAGGAGAGAAATGTCAAACTGATTCAAACAAACACCTAAAAACTGCACATCACCACTGTTTGGAAATGAGCATGATTTTATCTGGGTAAACAAGCTCTCCTTTCTTTTGTGCTGAATCAATTACAGCTTTCTATCGAGCAGAAACACGGCTTTCACGTCTCCGGCGCAGATGGAGACAGCATGACCACAAGCTCATTCATGGTATCTACGAATCCGAAGACTTGGCAGCCTAGACTCTGCTGCGGACTGTACTTACCGCACATGTAGAAATACTTTGAAGTAAATTTTCACTGACATTTTTACAGTGTTGTCCTGTGTAATTGACAGGCAGTGTCAGACGGTAAACTAACAACAGATGAGCTTTTAACGGTGTGAAGTATGAATTGTAAAAACTAAGCGGCTCAAAGGCATTTTATTACTATCCTAAAACATCATGATGATGGTTCAAAAAGCTGAGATGTTTAAGTGCAGCTGCAGCTTAAACACAGCAGACTGATACTTGGTTCTCTTTCTCTACTGCTTCTAATGTCCAGAATGAACACAAATGCCTGACAATGCGGTGGACTCGGTTCGATTGGGGACCAAAATTGCAACATTTGCTACATTTTGAGCTCTTGTGATTCGCTTTCACACTGCACTGTCAAGCGAACCAAACGCTTTGAGCAACCTGTTCCCCTCCTCGCCTGTGGTGGCGCTGCACTAAGAACCACTGAAGTAAACGACATGAAAACCTCTGAGGAAGACATGAGCACAACTCCCTTATTCAACAAATGTAGACCAAAATGGAGAGGCGTCCCAAAGACCACGAGTCATTTCTCCTGCTAGCGTTTACTAGTGCTTTAGTCCACTTCCTGTTTTTGGAGCGGCCTCCAGTCCACTCAGGATTTGAACCACACCAGAGTTCACCTCAACCGAACACAGATTTTTAGGTTCACATTTTTGCTCCGCATCAGAGTTTGATTGCGCATTCACACCTCCCCGAACAAACCGGACTTTCTAAAATACTCGTGGTGACGTACAGAGCTTTAAATGTCGGGCTCCTGATCATCTCTGTCAGCTTTTAACCAAATATTCTTGGCCTTCGTTCTCAGTTTTTAAATCTCTTGGTTGCTCCACGTACACAGTTAAAAAGTAAAGGGGACCAGAACTTTCACTCGGTAGAACAGTTTGCCTTTGCAGCTCCATTTTGCTGAGTCTGTGGAGGTTTTTAAAAAGCAACTAAAAACATTTTTATTTTCCCAGGCTTTTATCTCTTGATTTTTCTTTTGTGCAACGCTTTGTGATTTTATGCCTGTGGAAAGCGCTTTATAAATAAACTTTACTTACTTGTGGAAGCAGACTAGATTTCAGCTAAAGCAGACTAAGCAGGGTGAATGCACCATGTTTAGTCAGTCAAGTGTCAGGAAACTGACACTTTACAACCTGCTTCATTAAATCCAACCAGGTTAATGGAAACTAGTCTGTAGGACAAACTTCATGAAGAAAAGCAAAACAGCCTCTAACTTTTTGTGAGCAGCTGTGTGATAAACCAGCCACTTGTCCTGGGTTGTTCCCATCCCCTCACCCCATTGTGGCTGGGACTGGCCCCACCCAATCTGACCAGTATAAAACCACCATACACACATAGAATGGATGCCAATGTTTGAACTCAACTGTAGGAAGGAAGGAACAAAAAGACACCACTGAATGGTACATGTATTTCTAATAACACGCTGATTTATTTCTCAGTATCTGTGAATTATGGACCTTTTTGACACAACCAGAGACTCTGAGCTTCCTGCTGCATCGCCATGTATTTACTGCGCTGCAGCAGCAAGACTCAGACAGTCTCTAAATAACAAACACTCTACCTTGGTGATTGTTGACAGGCTGCGTTCCTGTTTCTGCCAGCGATCTGAAATCAGGGTTTGCATTAATGCTGCAGACTCACGCAAGGCCAACATGAATAATTTACAACAGCGGTGAATGCGTGTAATGACTTTAATGTGTGTGCATTATTTTCACTCTCTGTCCTTTTAACTCCTTGCTCTCCTCGCAGATGAAAGAGGCCCGGTCTCTGGCTTGTTCGCCTGCTCTATTATCTCAAGCCTCTAATGCATGTGGTAAATTTCAACAACCCAAACAAAGATAAACGCGAGGCCCAGAGGTCCCAGAGGTGACTGCGACTGTTTAGCATCACCACGTCAAACCAAGTGTGTCTATCTAATCAGCCATCTGATGAGGGCATCTCCAGGGAGAGTACTAACTGGGGTCGGGTCACAGATTCAAATACTGCCCCCTGCCAGATGTAGGGAGGAAACTTTTCATCTCCTGCAGCAAAATGTAATATCTAGGAGGTAAACTAACTACCTGTCTGCACGACTCGATGCACAAACAGTGATCAGAGGGTGCAGTAAGATCTTACACATCAGCTCCTGATTCATAATGTTTTCTAGTTGAACAAAGTTGAAAGCAGCACAAAGTTCAACCTCAGTGTCAGGCTTTGTGGGGGGTTTTGTGCTGCACTTCTTTTATGCATCATGCATCAGCCCATTAGTTTCTTAGTGATGATGAAAGTTTTTAATCATGTTACCACAAGTTTGACCTCTAACTGGTGGCAGGGTTGAAGAAGTTGCAGTGTTTTTCAGTTCTGCAGATCACTTTAAGCAACTCATCCAAAACGTTTTTTAGAGAAACATTTCCAAGTTACTAAGGCAGATGGCAGAAGAAGATGAGAAGATTGGCATTCGTGCATGAAATTATTTTGAATTCTTGACTTTAACTTGCAGAGCGCTGCTTGGTTAAGCTTGTTCCTATATTAATGAACGCTACATAATCTAACTGCAACGCTAAAGTCCTCAAATAAGAATATCTTAGTAGTCAATAGGGCCAGATGTAAAATCTGAGAATGAGAGCGGACGTCTTTTGCTTTTACGTTGTGTTGTCTTGACTCATAAAAACCAGCTCAGTCTGCTGTGTTTTCTCAGCAGATCGTTCAGATTTAGCAGCTATGTAGCGTAATGTTATAAAGGCTATAAAAATCCTAAGGATCATAACATTATAATAATTCTGCAAATATGAATAAAATTCAAAGAAGTTGTCAAAGAGCCACAGACAGTGCCTATAAATCTGCAATAAAAGGACGTATCAACAAATACTTGAATTAAACTTAATAAAATTGTTGAAAGTAATATAGTTAAACTTAGATGTCGAGATCAGACTCCCAAAATTCAAGATGCACCTCTACACCTCGTTTCCTCAAAGAACTTAAACAGTTCTCCAAAACAAATAAGAAAAATGTGACTCTGTGATTGATTTGTTTAAGTATTTAAAGTCTAGATGCATGTTTCAATTTGAATTTTAACTTTGTGCTGATCTGCAAACAAAACTAATTTACCTTCTTCTTGTTGAAATCACATGTAATTATGTTAATATCTGAAGAAATCTAATTTAAACCATGCACACTCAAAAATATTACCTACAGGCGATAAATACAAATTGTAGTTTTTATGAGAGTACAACAGGAACTGACTGATTATTTTTTTCTAGCATCTCAATCGTACCTGAACTGATTTTATCCAGTTGAGTCTCGTCAACTGGATAAATACAATAAAACATTTATATTAAATTTTATTGTTAAGTATAACTTGATGTATGCTGTGGAATGCAGTACAATTATTATTGTATTGTATTATTATTGTAAAAACAAATGCAAGTGAAATAAACATTTTCCTGGAGACAATTAATTGTTTAGATTAACCAATTAATCAAAAAATGATGAATAATATAAGGCTTAATAATAAAGCCCTTAGTGGCAGCTCAAAATGCTGCAAAATAAATCAAAGGTTTAACTTGATTAATTGATCCAACTTTTCTGAAAAACTTAAATCATTCTGGAAAATAAAGTGAGCATAGAAAAGAGGATACCTGATTTTATCTTAAATCTTTTATTAATATTGCTTGTATTAGTATTATTATTCTGCTAATGTTTCATTTAATATCCTGAACTTGTTTTTATCATGAAATACATTAAAGGTGCTCATTGTTTTTCAGTTTCTCAGTGAAGTCAGTGTTTCTGAAAACAGACAAGTTGTTTTAATGCAGGCCATGTGTGTGGCTTTACAGTTAAATTGCATCTAATTTAACACCAAGCTGTTCTTTTACAGTCCCACCCTGCTGTACTTCAAACCAGAAATAAAAAAACATCCTCCCTTTCTTTCAAAAATAGATAAATCAGGTTTCTTCTGCCGTGTGTTGTTGTTATCTCTTGTTTTTCAGCTGTTAAAGACAATCTGATGGAAAGATGGGCAAACTGTCTGAATGTCATGCAGAAGACAGCACTGCGAGGAACATTTCTAGGTCTTAAGATTCAGAGCCTTGAGCACACTTCCTTTTTTACAGCTCACACAGTACAAATCTCTGAGAAACAAGGGTGTATGAGTGATCTGTCAAAAGCAAATGTCAATCTTTTTTGTCATCCACACTGAGGGTTCTCGCTTGCAAAACTCCCCGAGGGCAGAGGAATCTCAACCCACCACTTTCTCTTTCTTATCCCGGAGCTATAGCGTCACCAAAGCCAGGGAGGAAGTGTCACATCAAAACGCTACGCCTCTGACAAGGGGGAGGGAAAAAAAATACACTGTTTACACAAACAAGCTGACACGCAGACGAACACACACATACAGATCGTGCCCTTGCAGATTCCCATAAATATCCTACAAGATGCAAGTTTCCCCCACGAGCTACAAAACGCTCTCTCTCCTCCTCCTCCTCCTTCAGTCCTGTCAAGACAGGTGCCCACGCAGCTGCCCGTCAGCATCCTTCAGCGCAGCCTCTCATCTGTCCGATGACAGCACGCTGTCCTTCGCTCCTGGTGCTCAGTTTATGCAGCCCAACAATTTCAGGGAGCCAATTATAGCTGAGTAATCTAGTGTAATAAAACCGAAAGGATTTGTGCTTTGTGTAGCTTTTTCACAAACAAATTGATCTCGGAATTAAAGCCGCCGCTACATCCAAAGTTTTCAAGCAACATTAGACCACAGAGGAAAGTCTGTGTGCAGCTTGAAGAGGAGACTGTCTGTATATATGATGAAAAAACCCCATAAACATTTAACTGTTTGCAATCACCAGCTGGCCTGTCTAGATAGTCTTCACATCCTGGTGAGCTGCAGTGTCAAAAACTAAATGCACAGAGGATGTGCTCCTGTAAATATTTTGATTCAGCTTCATCATGGAGTGTGTACACACACCCACACACACACACACACACACACGAGCAGACGCACAAACACATATCAAGCCTCGGCTTGCAACTTGCAAACGCTCATCTGATTTAAACTCCGAAAATTATTTTTAGACTTGGGGAGCAAGAATACAAGCCGGATAAAAAAAAGAAGGGTTGTGGGGGGATTTGAGGATTAAATAAATAAATAAGAAAATTCCCAGCAGCAGACATAATGATAGGAAGCACTGTGTTGATCTGTTTTTTTTTTTTAAATCACCCCAGCTATTCAGGTCTCTGCTGGGGCCCTTGAGTTTGCTTACACCAGCAGAAGCTTTCAGCGGCATGTGCAGCTGCATTCATGCTTTACAGGTTCGCTGCAGGCTCCTCACACAGCTGCCTCTGGCACAGCAGATCAGGCTCCAGGTGCTGCCTTCCCCTCCACACTTCTTCAACATCACCTTCGCCGCTCCGCGTATCGCTGCCGGCAGTACAAGCACAGATTACGGCTGATAAACCAACCCTCCGCATACAGCTTGCACTCAAACGCCTCACTTTTGCTTCCAGTGACGCAACAGCAAAAACGCAACCAGAAAACCTCTGGCTTAGATGCTTCCCACTTCTGCCATCTACAGAAAACAGATTGAAGCTTTGCCTTCTCTGTCGGCAGCCTATAAGGCATCTATAGCGAGTTATTCAACAGTGCAATCTTTATTCTTTCAAATGGGATCAAAGACTAACTGGGATTATTCCTCCAAGCTCCGAGCTTTATCTTCTGAGCGGTGCGGAGTGACAAGAAGGAGCTGTATTTTATCCCATGCTCTGTCACTGTTTCTCCCCGTCCAGCATTGTGCTGCTTGATTGTACTCTTATGAGTCACAGAACCGCACCTGCGCCCATGTGTTAAGTACTGACAAATAAAAGCCCGGCGCCCATTTACACAACAAAGAGATGTAACCCGTGAGGCAGCCATTCTTTACCTCCCTCCCTCCGCCTGACAAGGCCTCAAATATATCACTTAGTTAAGAAGGAGGCAGCTCACGTTCCTGCCTCTGCCGGGGACCGGGACGCTCCCTCATGCTCCGACAAACTTCTTTTCAAACACAAATCCAGAAACAAAACACAAGCCACCCCTTTATGCTCGGTGCCCTGTTCCATATTTAATTTCAGACGAACAGCGGTAGAAGAAGTGACGATTATCAGAGCCCTGAAAGGCAAATCCAATCTCAGACTCCCTCATCCCCCCCCCAAAAAAAAAAAAGTCAGAAAGGAAAAGAAAGCCTGTCATTGTTTAAGGAAATGAAAAAAGAGGATTTTGGAGAAGCACTTGCTTCTTATTAAATATGGGGAAAAAAATCTCATTCTCCCCTGTAAGTTCCATAAAATTTAAGAAAACGTTTAATAAAATTCTTCACCAAACCACCGGGGTTTTAACAATGAACATCTAACTTACTGATTTATGCATATTAATGAACTCCAACACCCCCTGTCTAAGCGAATACAAGCTGAGCTCCACACTTCTCTGCATCCTAATGGTTTCTGCTCCGCCGGGATCATTACCAATAGAAATTTCAGATATTCTGTGCTATTAATCTCTGTCTGTCCTCCTGTTCAGCCACGTAATGACTAATTAAACATCAAAAGAGCAGAGCTGGGGATCCGCGCTGACAGCCTCTCCTTCTCCCAGGAGAGGCTGTGAGGAAGCTAGCCTGTGACAGGTCAGCACTGAAAATCAATCACCCCGAGGTCCCCACACACACACACACACACGCACGCACGCACGCACGTGCACACTGATGCATGTAAGCCTGCACAAAAAAAGCTAAATAAATACAGAAAAGGGTGTTTCCAACAGAAACACCCTGCATGTTAAGATTAAACAACAAGAATGCTAACAACAAACATCCCTGAGGTGTCACCGTCAAACAAAGCGAACAAACAAAATTTCCTGAAGTGCGGAGCGGATGTCAAGTCGGCTCTTTGTGTACATGCGTGGAAAGGGAGAGCAGTAAAAGAAGTGTGTGTGTTTGCTCAGGTAGGCTCACTGTGAGATCTATTTATATGAGAGGTAGATGATCTTCCACTCACAGATGAAGGCAGGCCAGGAGGGACCTTGCGAACCTTTTTTGTTTGTAGTGGATCTGTGAAAAGATGAAAGCGCACGGATTCATTTAAAAGCCAAAGAAAAAAGTAAAAAACAACTCAAAAACAAAACTTGTTTTGAGGAGGAAACTACGGCTGCATTATGACTTAACAAGAACAAACAAGACACTTTCTTTACATTACATACAACAGTAACGTGGAGCAGAGAGGATTGATTTATCTACGTTCTGATCTCTGACCGACAGAAAAATGTGGGTAGAGCTTAAACTAAGCCAACAACATGCACATAACGTTCAGAAAATTAAGTTTTTAAACATTTTGAAACTAATCTTTCTCTCACCTTATTCTGGAAATTAGCAAATAGACATTTATTGGCCATATTAAATATCCTGAAACACTTTATTTACATAGCTTTCTTAAGGGCCTATTTTTAGCTTTACTTTGTAATTTTCTAAAGATTTTCCTCTGTGTGTTTGATAAGCCTCAACACTAATTTATCAATCACTGCAGCTATAAAAGGTAGCAGTGCTTTTTACAGCTTTACACAGCTGCCTGCTTGTAAACCAGCGCACTGAGATTTACTGTACATGCATCCCTGAGCGCAGCGCGTTGATAAACACTTCTCTACACCAGCAGTGGAATAAATAAGAAACATTTTAAAAGCTCCAGACTTCAAGATTGTGTACATTAGAACCTTCGCTGCCTCGGAAACTTTAAATATTATTCTAAAATCTGCTTTATGTTCTTCTACGAGACATTTCAGAGGTTTCTTTGAAGTCGTTACGACTAACCGATGGGTGGAGCGTCTTGCAGAGAACGTCTTCTTGGATTGGCTGCATTGAAGGAGTAAAACGGAGCGGTGGGTTTCCCCGACGTAGTCACAGAACTGGGACTAGTCAGAGCTGCATCTGGTCTGAGAGACGCCTGAAAGGTAAAGAAAACACAACGACAATAACATAAGTAATGCATAATTATAGATACTTATAGAATTACAAAAGACCAAAACAGATTCAACCATAACGGAGCAGCAGCGTTTAAAGCATCTATACGTCATGATGCCGCGAATATATTTGACCCCCTACAGCCTCAACAAATTGGGTTAAGTGTCCATTTAAGGGCTTGGTCTAATCAGACTAATCTGCTGTGGAGAGTCAGGATCATGGGAATAAGTACTATTCAGAGTGATGTGTAGTAGTTGGCAGAAAACAGGCTCAGCATGCCGAGTCGGCCGAGCACCGACACGGTGATCACACACACCTCAAAGACAAGGGTTTTATTTTAATAACGCTTTTTAAATACAAAGTGTCTTGCGAGGGCATTCATATTTACCTAATTCACAAGTTGTCATATTACAACAAGCTTCACTGAATTTTATTGGGATAATACAGCCCTGGAGAAAATTAAGAGACCACTTAAAGTGATCAGTTTCTCCAATTTTACTCTTTATAGGTAAATGTTTGAGTAAAATGAACATTGTTCTTTTATTCTATGAACTACTGACAGCATGTCTCCGAAATGCCAAGCAAAAATTTTGTATTTATTTGCAGAAAATGAGAAATAGCCAAAATAACGAAAAAGATGCAAGGCTTTCAGGCCTCAAATAATGCAAAGAAAACAAGTTCATGTTCATTCAGAAACAACAAAACTAATGTCTTAACTCAGGAAGAGTTCAGAAATCAACATGGTAATGGCAGCATCATGCTTTGGGGTCACAAGTTACAGGAATATGAATGCAGATAAATGCAGGCCAGCCCAGGAAGAAACTTGTGGCTGAGTCGGAGGTTCAGATTCCAACAGGAGGATTTACATAAAACCATATAAACATATCAGAATGGTTCAGATGAAGTCCAGAGAAAATCCCATTTTTATTTTGTGGCAACACCTGATACACTAATGCTAACAGACTTCCAATCTGGTTCATCCTGAGAAATTTTGCAAAGAACAATGGGGGAACATTTTGCATACCGCCCAAAAACTTGCAGTTGTAATTTTAAAAGTGATTCAACAAAGTATTTACTCTGGTGGGCTAAAAAAAAATGGAGATCACAAATTTAAGCTGAAACTAATTTTTACGCCATAAAATCCCAATAAATATAATAAAGTTTGTAGTTGAAACTTGACAAAATAGGATCAAGATTGTTAGGTTTGCATACACAACATGGTGTGAAAAAATAGGAATAAAACAAACAAAAAAACAGGTTTCAACAAAAATCTTTGTTTGAAGGACAGTGAGGAATCTCCAGATTTGCTATTCTGGACTTTCAGCTGAACAAAATGTAAATCCTGAGGATTATCTCTCTCCAAATTCCTGTGAATTAAAATTTAATACAATTACCAGCAAACTGTTCACCTCACAGAGAGACGGGCAACAGAAGAGGAGGAACCAGGAGTCAAAATTTTCACCGCTAGGAAGAGCGTAAACATGCAAAAGCTGAATTTTGTGTGAGACTCTGTGGCAAAAGAAAAATTCTTAGATGTATCATAGAAAACCCGACGTGGAAGAAAGCCAAACAGAAACAGTTTTAGTGAAGTGATATACGACAGATTAGGACAGCGCGCTCTTTTTCCAGCTCTGCCAAGAAACTCAGCAGATATATGAGTTTTATTACGGTAGGAGAAAACAACACAAAACCAAATAAATAAAAAATAAATCAAACAAAAGAAAAAACAAGTTGAAGAGAGCCTGATTAAATTGGTGTTTACTGTTCATCCATCTGGGCCAAACAAACTCACAGAGGAAGTACAAACAAATTATGTATTACTTCAACTGTAGCAAGCAAATGTTTAAATACAACTCATGTTGCTGTGAGCTGTTAGGTAAACACAAGTTATCTTAAGTTATAAGAACAAAAACTTTCTTTGGTGGAAAAACTCAAATGAAGGTCAAACATTTTAGTTTCTGTCAAAAACAAAACAACCTTTAGCAAATTTTAGATCACTACCTTCCTGTTCATGCTTTGAGTTAATTCATTCTTCTTTAGTTCATACTATCAATTATATTCAACTATATTAACAACTTGACTAACAACAAGACTGTAAACATCACACATGTTTAACAAAAAAAGCTACAAATTTTATTTACCTGAAATTTCTTTGCTAAATTCTTCTACTAAATTTTATTTATTGGGAAGAAGTAATGACTTCCAGCTTGCAGCAGTAGCAGAAGAGCAACTCCTTTTCACCAAACTGCTCAGTTTCTATTACAGGAGCTGCAACAATATCTGACTCATCACTGAGTTTGTTTACAACAGACTTTATTGTTCTGAGATTTACCACTTTCAGTTGTTTTCTCTGCACAGACAACCCACAACAGCTAAGAGTAAAAAATCTCACTTGATTTAAAGAGTTTTCATCGTAGTATTGCGTTTTTGTCTATGAAACCTACCTGGCAACCAGATGCTCCAGGATCCCTCCCATAGCCAAGAAACGAAGCCCTCTCAGTTTTACCTGCAACAACACAAAGGATGGAAATAAAACCTGAATGGGGTTTTGCACAATGGCAGCATTGTTGTCAAGCTCGGTCTTTAGTGCTTCTGGCAGTGTGGGCAAGTACCGGGTCCTGCTGGTTCTCTGTAAAACTTTTCAGAAGAGGGGATCATGAAGTGCTCTGAAATGTGCTGGTACACAGCGGCGCTGACCTTGGACTTGGCCTTACGAAGTGGAACAACTTCAGCTGGGCTCTGATCAACAACCGTCTCAAGGCCGCAGTTTTCTCTGTCGCTTGTGAACGTTTCTCTCATTTTGCCTGGATAAAAGCTCTTTTCTGGCTTGTTTTGTTGATGTCTTTTACTGGACAGCCTGTGATTGTGCTGTTGTCACAAGAGCAACATTTTACTGGGGGATAAATTGTCCCTGTAATTATCCCAATAAACTATAATATTGTTTGTTTTTTTTGAGACCATGTTCAAGTGATTTATTGATAATAGCATAAAATGTACGCACACCCTGTCAAAGACCAATAAACTTTAATTTTGTAAAGAACACTCTGCATTGGAACTGGAAAATTTTTAAAACATCCAAAGATAAAAGACGACAACCAAAAATAATAAATAAAATGGAAATAAAAGAAGCACTTACCACCAAAACCGTAAACAAAATGGATTATGAAAACTCCTTCAAAAATATTAATCATCAGAATAGAAATTATTGAGCTCAATTTAATACTAATAATTAATTAATTGATTTTTAAAGTAACATGTCTGTTGCAAACTTTGTGTGGCAATCTACTTTTTTGAGAAACAAAATACAAAAATGTACGTAAATTAAGGTAAAATATTTCATTCTACAATCTAAATAGTAGCTATATGAGTCTCACTGTTTAAATTATTGAAATAGTTCAATTATTCCTACATATTAGATCTTTAGCTGATAAAAACTGGAAAGAAATATAAAATGCCAATCTGGATTTAATGACACATTTCTGTTCTTTACTTTGGAGACAAATCTCCCAGTCTGACAGGAAAGTTTTCTGCCAAATGTATAAATCACATTAAAGTGAACTCAGCTTTTTCTCCTCACATATATATATAGCATAAATATACTAAAAATAATCTAATACATGCAGAAAATAAAAAATCTCATCCTTCAGCAGAAGTGCAATGGCTCATGGTGCTGTCAGCATGCAAAGGATGTTTTCAGTGAATTAATTGAGAGAGTAACAATTGTCAAAGTCCTTCGATCAGTGTCACATCCAGTCTGCACGGCTTAACGGAGAGCTAGCAAGCAGCCGTCAGGGGAGAAATAAAAATCTGAGCGCAGAAAATACATGAATCACACACATCACAACATCCAAACTCAGCAGTTTTACTCCCCTAGAAGAACAAACAAATAAACAAATGAGAGCTCCTCAGGGAGAATGATGAATAACTTTAACACCATCATGCATTATTTTTTGTCAGACTTCCAAATATTACAAGCACAGACACAAACCCTGGAACTAAACTCCGTGTTCTCTGGGGACGCGGTAAATATTTTTTTTTTTTTTTTGTGCGTTAAAAAACATGCATAGCCTGGATCTTTTGTTCCACAGTGACTGATCTGAGCCGCGTTTCCACCAGCGCAGGTGAACACAGGTACATCTAAGAGAATCCACTTGTGCTTATCTGAGCACTCCTGAAGGAGACAGTTGTTCTGCATCTGTGCACACCGTCTCCGGGGACGCAGGAAGCTGAGGAAATCAGGGAAGATGGTTTAACTGGCAAAGCTGCTTCTCCTCCAACAATAATGCGATACTGTTCTGAGCCATTGCTCTTGCGAAAGGAAATAGGATTAAGTTGTCGGTTACCACCAACGTTCACCATAATGGCAGGATGATGAAACGTCTCCTGTGACGAGAATTTCAATTTCTTTACTTTCCGTCTGATATGTAAAAGTGGTCCAGTAAGAATCATTTTTTATTCTTTAGAAACGAGGTCTGCTCAAGTGCAAGAGTTAAATATTCATGGCCAGCATGTGTTTTGTCACACACACTGGTTTTGATATGAATAATTGATGGACGCTGTTGTAATTCAGGCCCAGCGAGCAGACAGATGTGAAAACACAGACACGGACTACAAGCTAATGCAACAAAGCAGCAGTTCAGATCTCAACTTAAAAAAATGCCGTTAAAGAAGAACAAGCTTGGCTGTATAAAATTTGGGAAATTAGTTTGACACAGTTTAAGTCTAAATTAAAGAGATGACTCAATATTCTGAAAAAGGGTTGTGCAAAACAACTTTATGAGTGGTTAGTATTTTACTGGCTGTAGACAGGCGTAAGAATCTGTTTAGGGAATTAGGAGAAGTTTTGATGAAAGAGTTGAGCTAACCAAAAAACCAAAAGCACCTGTCAGCATGCGAAAAGCTGTTCAGAAAAGATATTACGGATTGGATTAATTATTGAGACACATATTATTTGGTATCTTTAAATCAGTACACAAACCTTTTTAAAACTGATCCTCACAGAAATGCATTGTTTTACGATCTTTTGCAAAATCCCTGTTTCATTTCCGAACAGAAACAAACTTACCGCTTGACTGAAAATCATTTTAAATCTAAACATAATTAGCATAAATGAGTTTAGGCTCAACTGTCAGACTCAAATGTGTCTTTTGTTCTTCCATCACAGCAGAGTAAAAAAAAATAAATAAATTATCTGCTTAGATTTCAATGTTAGGCTCTCAGTAAAAAAAAAAAAAAAAAAAAAAAAAAATCAACATTTTCAATTTATCCATTGCTAATTTCCACAAATTGCTGATTTCAACAGTCAACCCAGGTAAGAAGTTTAGCTTTTCAGATAATCTAATCTGATCCTCTTGGCTTTAGCGTGGAGCTCATCACTTCAGATGGAGCTGAGTGAACGCTACAGCAGCGCCAGGTTTCCTTTCAGCTCAGATTAGAGCCAGCTGGGTGTGACCGCCGTCTTCACCACAACGCCATCCTAGCACAATATCATTTACATTTCTACTCATTTCAAACTGTTTTTAAAAACAAGAAAACAAGCAGGACAGAGAAAACATGTGCATAAACAACTAAGAACAAAATAAGAAAGAAGAAGTGATTTAAAATATTTTTTTTTGGCTATCTTGTGTTTTAACATCACATCTTTCAAGAACTTAATACCTGCAGTAATACAAAACTTTTAAATCTGGCAACCATCTGTTCAACTGTATGACCTTAAATAATCAAAAAATAAAAATCATAAAGCCTTTGTTTAGTTAACTTTGATTCTGTTATTAATAGAAAGCTTTTCAACCGTTTTCTCAAATGAAATAAATCACATAAAATCATTTCTTTTAACAGCTGCTTTAGATTAGTGCAGCTCTTTGTAATAAATACCAGGGTGGGGAAAAATGGCATGGCAGACAGACTGCTGAATCTCACAAATCTGAGTCTGTTCATGCTAAATTTCTCATGAATCAACCACTAAAAAAATGGATTCATCAGCGCCCCGATCCCCAAAACATTTACAGAGATCACCAAAGAAAATAAGTACTGAAGAAGAAAATAACCCAGTAAGGTTTCTCTCCACTTTTCACGCCAAGTTCTCATAATTTCATGTTTAAATCTGTCCGTTTCATCCGCCTGCTTACGAAGATTTACAGAAATCTGCACACAGATTTCAGGAGAATATATGTTCATGCTGCAGGAGTAAAGTAGAACAAAGTGATACATCAAGTGGAGCATACTGCTGGCTTGGTCACTTCCAAAGCAGAGAGCCTAAATTAGCAGAATAAAATATCTTGCAGTGACACAATCTCCTGTCTGATGCTCAGCTGCTGTAACTCACGGTGAGCAAAATAGGTCACCATGATAAACAGCGCTTGGCAAAAACAAAATGTTTGAAGCTAAATGTTAAACAATTTAAATGTTCAGGTTGGAATCAGCTCATTAAGAGTGGGTTGTTTATGTTGTGAGGGAAGAGGAGCTAAAAGCAGAATGTGTCTGTTCACATGTGTTACAGGCTTGTTCTGTTTTCCCTCCTCTGAACGGGCCCGTGTGAGATCACAGCATCACAACAAGAGCAACACTAATATTGTTATTATTACGTCTCTCCTATTTGTTCTGTGCGGCCCTACGAGGAACTGAGCATGTGTTTTTCTTTTTCTGCCACACAACTATTAATTAAACTGCGAGCGGGAGCTGACTGGAAGTAAAATTCACTGTCGTCCTTAAAACATCAGGAATGGGCAGATAATACGGAAACTACCATGATTAAAACGCTTTAATTACTGCAGTCATAATCAATCACATAAATTGTACGAGGCCTACCATCGCTTAGTATGTCCGTGTTCAAATGAAAACGTAATCTCATGAGGGGAAAAGATTTCATGAGTTCAGATGAAAACGCTCTGTGAGCCTGATAATTAGCATATCACTCAAAGGTGTGAAGGTGTGAGCTTGCTTGCGAGGCATCTCACTGCAGAAGGGAGTCCATGTTCACCACTGTGTCGTAGTGATGTAAACAGCACTTTATTATGAGCTAAATATAATATGCAGCAAGTGTAGAACTGGGTGGGAAACAGCTGTGTTGAGAGCAAAACTGAAACGAAGAAAAAATAAATTACCATCCTACATGACAAACAAGAGAGTTGTGTTTATAATATTCTTTTTGCTGTTTGTAACCCAGTATAAATGCCTAAAGATCTTATTTTCTGGATTTGTCAGTTTATCTGCTGTTTGAAATAAGATTTTTTTGATAATATTTGAGTCGTACGCAATCAAAAAATGGTTCTGCAGCACCAAAACAAAATTGACTGTTGCGTATTTTACTCAGTGTCGAGTTTATATTTTTGCACTGCGTCAACCCTCTATCACACATGTGTCAAACTCAAGGCCTGGGGGCCAAATCTGGCCCGCCGAAGCTTTTTATGTGGCCGACCAGACTCTAAATTGCATTCAGGTCCCCACATTTTTTTCCTGATTTTACTAAAGAAAAAATCTCAAAATTGACCAAAACTACTGAGTTTAAGTGACTGATGGCTCAGCCTTACTTGATGTTGAGCTATAGACTGTGATTGATGCAGCAATTAATAAAAAGTCACATCTAAAATCATACATTAGCGAAAAATTTGTAAAAAAAAAAAAAAAAAAAAAAAAAAAAAGAAATCCTTACAAATATTTCTAAATTAGCACCACAAAATCTGTGGTAGAAAATCCTGGATACAATATCAGTGTGAATAGATGTTCAATATTATTTCATTTTAAGACACTGAATACTGAAACCAACAGATTTATTGATATTTTAACAATTTAATGGGTTCTATCAATACATTCTGGCACAACCGTCCCTTGAAGAACATTCAGATTTTTGATTTGGCCCAAAATCAAACTGAGTTCGACACCCCTGCTCCATCACATCACATTAATATCGTTTGTGATCATCAAAAGCTTTTGGTCTGATTTTAATTTGATTTCACAGAAAACAGAGCATAGATGCTCAGATTGGACAATCTTGTGTCCAGAAAAGCCACGTTGACCATCAGCATTGAATTAACAACAATTGTTTTAGATGAAATCCTTCCGGATAAAAAGCCAAGCTGGCCGGTTCCTCGTAGATCACATCCTTACTGATCAAAGAGCAGCAGAGCAGCGTAGCATGATGCTCCATTTAGCTCTTTATTTTGATAATGTGAGCGGCGGTGACCTCACCGTCCGCCGGGATCAATTCAAAACCATTGCCACAAAACTTAGCCAATTAGTGAGCGTGCCTCACTGCCTCTCAGATGCATTCCAAGGGCCTATTTTTCCATCCAGAAGAAATGAGTGCATTTTCCTTGCTCCAAGGAAAGCCAAGACCGTGAAAACAAACATGAGATACTGAATGGCTGCATGCAGTTAATGTCGAAACCAAATGTACTTCACCATGCACCAGCTCACTTGTTTCTCTATTTTGCTGATTAACTATGTGTTTGGTGTTGATGTCTGGGGCTTATGTTCCAGTCTGATGAGATTCATGGCACATTACTGCAAAACATTATTCCTATAATTAGGTCATTACGGGACGCAAAACATAAACAAGAGAAAACTTTCTAGCACTTAATCACAAGGAGCTGTGAATCCATGGAAAAGACTGGAATATGAAGAGCAGGGAGATCCCCACCGTATAAAGTTCAGGATTCGGCCCGTCTGGCTGCGTTGGAAGTAAAATTAGATGCTCCATGGTTACTAATACATTCCTCTGGCAACCAGAGATGGCACGGGAACACATCAGACGTACACTCACTCATTCGCCTTTTCATCACACCTTTTAACATGCCTCCTTTTGTTTCCCTTTTCGGAGTTTGTGTACATCCATTCTGTCAAAGCCGTTTGATGCTTCCCCTCGGGTTTTCATTTTTTCCCCTCCACTGTAAGTAAAAGCTGGCTGGGTTAGAGGTTAGGTCAGCGGCACGGATGAGGAAATAAGGGGGCGAGGGGCACTGTATCATATCAGCTTCCTCCCTGCCTGTCGGAAGAATGTTTGCAGCTCGGCATTAGGAACAACAGTGGGATAGAGGAGCACGACAGAGCAACAAAACACCAAGGAAACATGGCTCTCCTGCCCTGAGCTCGACATCAATTTCTGCGTACAGCCCTCTCAGCATGTGACATTATTCAAAGCAGCAAGAGCAAATGTTAATGAGTTCTTATTTGCATATTTATTTATTTTTTTCTTTGTTGAAATGTCACTGATTATTACGTACAAGGATGATGAATGTATCTGCTCATGCAGCTTGATGTGTAATTAGCCATTAGGTGAAATGAATAGATCAATTAAAGGCAAGGGACTGGGATTAAGAGAAATCAAACTGGGAAGAACACAGGAATAAGAAAGAGGATAACACATTAGGCTCATGGGGAAATAAACGTCACCGCTTTTATAAATCAGGCTACTAATCAAAACAAGATGGCGCAATCAGCAAAATCACATACATCCAACATTTTGGTAAATACGGTTTTCAGTATCTGGAGCTAAACTGTTTATTTTCTCCTAAAATCCATCGCAACACAGGAGAGAGAGAGAGGCAGAGAGAGAGAGAGAGGAAAAGTGGATTTCCTGATTGTGTTTATCCCCTCCCAGGATTATCAGGTGCCACGGCTCGGTCTATTTGAATTTTTTCTAACTCTGTAAAAAGAAGGAGGGGAAAAAAAACGGGGGAGGTGGACAGGGGAAAATGTTTTCGCTTGGCCTTTGCCGTTTTCTGATCCCAACCGCTCTCCCGCCGGTGCTTGTTATTCACAAACGAGGAAAAAAATGCATTACTGCGGACCAGATGGGAACATTCCACATGACCAAACCAATCAATCACTTCGGTGGGACGCAGGTGTGACACAGCCGTGCAGCAACACACCATTTCACAGTCTATCAGGCACAAACACATGGTCACCAATCAATGGCACCCCGAGGACCCGCGCGGAGGGGCGCTCCTCTGTAGCCACGCTGGTTCAAAGCTGATGACTTCATAATCACGCATCCATTCTCTCAGAGGAGAAAGGCGATGAGCTCCCTAATAACGTCTCCCAACATGCGAGCGCCAGCTCCGTAACGGATGCCGCCGCCGAAACACGCTCTCCTGCATCTCACGAGCTCAGTGCCATCGTCCCTGTCAAGTTGTGAGATTGCTTTAAAGGAAGAAAAAAGAAAGAAACAGAGCGTGTTTAACAAGCTGCAGAAATGTCTCCCTGTTGGCTGTTAGAATCAGGACGGCATGCAACATCAAAGAATGAGTCAATGTTTGGTATTAGATGCCAAACAACTGTTGAGCAGCAAAACAACGGAGAGCTAAAGAGAGGTGAAGGACGAGGAAGGATGCACACATGGGTTAGGAATGCTGATTTGACTCACAGCACTGTGGGCATATTTTCTTACACGAAATCCCCCACAAACCCTGAGTGGTCTGCAGTTTAAGAGCACAAGGCTGCACTAAATAAAACATCCAACCAGCCAGAAGGGGGGAAACTTTTGATGATCTCTCTATGTGGGGATGGCATAGTGGGAGAGCAAAAACTAGAGCAACCACTGAAGACAGTCTTGCTGGTTTTAAGTTGATAAAAAAAATAAAAAAATCTACCTAACCACCCCCATATCCTTGGCATTAAAGTCTCACAGAGACGTGCTTCTCTCTTCACTTCCCACACTTTACACTGTCGGGGCTGTGCCAGCGTAGGAGAAAATGTCAGGCATTGTCAAGTGGGAGTAAAGGCGAAACAAATGTTTGCATTTCATTATCCAATCACAATCCACTACAGAGCAAAAAGAGGGGAGGGGAACATTATCTAGTATTTCGCTTGCCAGTACACCCAGCATGTACACAGGAGGACGAGCACTGGTGGCTGTGGGAGTCGGAGAGTACTGGGAAGGAAAGTTCAGCAACGCAACCGGACTGAAGTGGTGACACTTGAGGCAGTATTTGGTTTATCACACAGTAAACTTTATGAAATTCACTGTTTTCCATCTTGGACAGATTGATGTGAGGACGTCATTCCCACCTTCTAAAGGTTCAACCATGTTTGAAAAATATTTGAGGGAGCGTCTAACCATAAGTTTATCATCCCGCTTTGTCTGAGCTGGATTTGTGATGAGGCTTAAAAATAAAATCAGATTTTCTTCATAACAGATACAATTTCTGACTATAACCAAATAAAAATTAATGCTTTCTTTTTTAAAAAAGAAATGACAAACAGAAACATTTTTTCAAAAACTGGCTTTTACTTTAATCATCCTTTCTCTGAGTTACAAGAACTTTGCTTAATTTATTAGAATAAAATGTGAATAAAGTGGATAATAAAGTCAAAATAATACAGGATTAAAGTTGTAATATTAGCAGATAAAAGATGCAATTTTACTAGAAGAACATTTTAAAATAATGAAAAAAAGTAGTTTTAATAAGAAAAAGGTTTGGAATCTTGATTTTCTTCTTATTTTTTTGTGTTGGCGTTCTTATAAAATTACTACTTCATTCTCCTAATATTATGACTTTATTCTGGCAATATTAAAACTTTATTTCTGTGTTACTTTGACCTTATTGTCCTGTCATTTTATTCTCGTACTATAACAGTATTCTACTAACATTATGGCTTTATTCTTGTCATGAATAAAGAAATAAAAAATCTTAGCCTGACCGTTGTATTTGGTGGTACAGTTGACCTGAATTCAAAGTCCGAATAGATAGAAGCTATAAAACATGTTTGTCAAACAAGATGGCGGCCTAGATTCCTCTATAGGTTACCTGATTTCTGTGTTGAACCAACCCCATCATGACAGCACCAGACTTTTTCCTTCCATCCAACTTTCCGTTAATATGTCTGGACTCTAAACAACCAGAGTTTAGTAATGACTTCTTATGACTTACTGTGCTTGTGAAGCGTATCAATGACCATCTGCTGGACGATGTCAACACCTTCCCCATATTTGTGCAGACCAAATTAAGCTTTTTTGTATTTAAAACCATCTTGAATTGGTTTCATGAAATCAAATTTTCTGACAAACAAAATTAAAAGTAATGAATATTTGAAATAGATCGCCCTCTTTTCAGTTTTGAAGTGGTTCAAAACTGAAACTACAGAACACTTCAATAATAATATAAATTAATTAGACCCACTGAAAGACCAACTTTAATTATCTGTGGATACCAGATGTGCTCAAGTATTTTTTAAATCTTTTAAACTATATGCAAAATAAACTGTTAATATGGAAAGAGCATCCAAAAATGTTAGACTAAATTTAAGAATACCGAGTCCACTGCTAATCTGAGCTATGAATAATTCTCTGTTCGTATTGAACTTGTATTATATGAGCTCCAGCAGCAACACTGGCCGCAGCTGCAGGCAGCATGAAGCGAGGGAGGAAACAGGGAGGGTAAGAGGAAGAAAGACGTAGCTATTGGAGGTAGAAGCACAGCCTGTCTCTGAAGAAGATATTAGGTTTAGCTGAACTTTTTTTATAAGCCCCATCAGCAGAAAAGTTCTTTGAAGAAAGAAATTAAACTCTTCTTCTAACATCTTCAGACATATATATGCAACTACCTACAAAACTCTAACAAAGATGGTTGACCTTTCCCTAGGAATCCAACTTTCCTTTAGAAAAGTTTGAAAGTACATTGAGAAGAAACTCCAACAAACTGCATTTTCCAATTATTCTAATATTTTATAGAGTATGGTTCTCTGATCCTTGCAGCTGCTTCCTGAAAGACTGGTTATGTCATCACAACTTGGCTATACCACTGCTGCTCCTCCATCCTCTTTAGAAAGGCGGCCCTTGGGGTATTACTCAGTATACAGCTGATCCTCTACAGCTGGTCAGCCTCGCCAGCCTCACGCTGGGGGCCAGGACCCGAGGACGGGAGGCAGGGGCGGGGCCGGGCCGAGACGGGCCGAGGGAAGCATGGAGGCGGTGCGGGGTGTGGGAAGCACGGGCAGCACGGGGAAGGAGAAATGGGATTTTCGCCCTTTCAGCTCATCTTCAGCTCTTCACGCTTCACTGACCACAGTAACAGATAAGCACACCCAGCAGCTCTGCATAATGAACGGCTACAGCAACTAAACAGTGCTGCATACATCTCATTTGCTCAGCACACATCCCATCTTACATGGCGCCTGTCTGAACACCACAAACACACACGCACGTATTTATTTAATTATTTTAGTAATCGATTGTTCTATTGATTATTTTGACCATTTAACCACACAGAAACAATTGGTACATAAGCCAGTCACAATAAACAATAAATCAATGAATCGCATGATAAATTAAATGCCAACTAATAAAAATAAGTGATTAGTCCAGAGGATAGGAGCAGCAACAGAGAAAGACCGATCTCCTTTACTCTTAAGTCCAAGAGATTTTCAGCAACTGATTTATTTAACTGGTTAATTTTCTTTGGATTAATCGATTAATAACAGTAGCAAAAGGTTGTTAGTAAGAGATGTTTGTTACCAAATCTGAAACAGTTGAAGCACTGAACACTTTGCCACTAGAGGAGGTCTGAGAAGAGCATATTTTTTCATCTTAGATGCAAAACATATATAACTATAGTTTGTGCTTGTTTTAGATTCTGTACACTCTAATTGATTACTAAATTATCAATAAACAATCCATTGTGATTAATGCAGCTCTGATAAATGTGTATATATCTGCAGACTCACATTATCAGCGTGTGTTGCCACTACATTATGTCCTGAAGGCCTGCAGAGCGTACGTGTGTGTGGGTATGAACAGCAGCGAGGTAAAAGGATGCAGCGCTGGCAGCACCTGTGACCCACGCTGCTCTGCAAACTGAGTGCACACCTGAACAGCACCTGGCCACAATCACAGCCTGGGTCTGGGGATGTTCTCCCGTGAGACAAAGCATTAGCAGATGACACCTGCCCCAGTAAAAACACACTGGGGATGCCAGTATGATGTGGGATTTGACACCTCGTGCAGAGCTTTAGGGATCAATTAAGTGGAAAAGAAAAAGGAGAGAGGGGAATCTGAAAAGGGCTGGCCGGTGCACAGTGCAGAATTAATGGCTTTTTTTTATTACCTTTAAAAGAAAACGCCACAGACACAAATGTTTCATATAAAGAAATCCCATTTTTGCGAACACAAATTGTAGGGTAGCTAAGCATTTGTATGCACATTCAATTTCAAACCCTACCTACACAAAAACAGTCTAAAATTAGATTTACTTTTTCTGTCCTAATGTTCCCAGTGCTTTTCTGTTGCCTCAGTTTGTTGTTTACATAAACCAGCACATCAGCACACATTGGAAGTATTTGATAAATAGCAGTCAAAAATAAATCAGCTCAGTAAAGCAGCAGCATCAGCCGAGGAATCCTGCTGCACTGTACTGCACTGAAGTGCCTTGGAAAGCAAAAAAAACCTTTAGCGTTTATGCATAATTTGCAGTTATTGCCCTAAGATAATTATTATATGGAGACAGAAAAGACCTACTACATGCAGTGATTCCTGTGTTTAATCATCATTGGTGTAATAAACTAAAACATGGACTCTTTAAAACTACAAACACAGTCACAGTTTGTAAGGTCCAATGTAAGTCAGTGGCTGTGACAAACTTTAATGAGTCAGCTTCTAAATTAAGCCATGCCAGTCAGGTAGTCTTCTTAAGGTCACACGTGTTTGTCTGCAGGGCATCTGCATGCGGCTGTATGCATGCGTCGATGACACCGCTGTAAGCTGATTAGCTTTTATGCAAGACTAAAGCCGTATGAACCGTAGATATGAAGCAGGACAGAGAAACGTGAGTATTAAACGACGACTCAGCAGTTGTGATGTCACGCTCCAAGGCACATGGCAGGAGAGGACGGATGTGAAAACCTCCCAAGCCAAGAACTCACTTTGTTTTACAACGATGGAGGATAAAGTTGTTGATTTGAATTTATGAACAAAAAAGATGGGGGGGTTGTTCAGATCTTAGTGCAGAACGTTTTGAGCATGGACAGCCTGCATGTTTCAATCTAGAAAGTAGAACTGGGCGATATGGATTACAAATAAAATCTCAGATCTTTTCATACCAGAACTGATGTCCGATTTTAACCTTTTTTTTTCTCGTTTTCTTTTCTAAAAGAATTAAATCACAAATGACAGAAAAAAGTAGCTTTTATTTCAATTGTCCCTTCAGTACGTTCTCTGACAGAGTACCAGAGCCAGGCTACGAGAATTTGTGTTTAATTATGAGAATATACAGTCAGAATATTTGTGGAGTAAAGACACAATTTTACAAGAAGAACATCTTAAAATTACAAGTAAAAAACTGCTTTTATTAGAAAAATTCCTAGGTTTATCAATGAGTTATCAAGATCTGACATGACCAGCTGGGTCCGTGCTGTTTTCTTCAAAATAAACTCAATCATTTGGTTCAAGATCCTGCTACTGATGATAATTTCATACTGATGTGTTAAAAAATGAAGTATTTCTTCATCAGTAAAGAATAACTTTAAGGGATGATCAAAATTCCTCATTTAAATTTTTTGTTAATTTTTGTGTTGGGTTCATAAAATTATTTTGTTCTTGTAACACTATGACATTATTATCATTTGAAACAAATAATTGTAGCCTCACTTTAATATTTAAAGTCTAAATAAATAACAGTTGTAAAACTTGCTTGTAAAACAAGACGACTGGCTTTGGTCGTGCTGACATCACCGTGCTGACGGAAACACAACGGAAAGAAAAACATCAGTGGGAAGAAATCCAGATTTCCAAAAATTAAATCCTTCAAAGTCAAAAGTTTGATTAATTGGTAAAATCAATTACTTGCCCAGCCCTACCAGAAGTGACAAGTAATAAAGAGACAGTTGTAAGAAATGCAGATGTTGAATTGAAAAGTTAACTCTTACTTTAGACTTGGAGAGCCTTAGAGACTCTAACCAATTTACTGTCGTCTTATTTTCTACACAGTCTAATCACACCTGTAACTAACGATAGCTTAGAGCCACTTCAGTCCTATATAACGACTTTAAAATCAAATCGTCTCTGATCTTGAGTAAAAAACAGAAATCTAATGGCATAAGCTATGAGCAGTGGGTTACGCTCACAATATAAATGAGTTAAATGAGCAGTTCTGTCAGGTGTAGCTCATTGCCTGAGGTAATTGCCCAGATTGCCTGAAATGAGCCTTCCCCACTGACTTCCCCATTTCAAGCTGACGCCACCAGAAAAAACTCTCAGCGGGTAATCAGATGTAACCATTTCTTGTCAGTACTACGAACACTTGGCCATCCCTGCAGCTAAATAATTAGAACAAGGAAATCGAGGCCAAACACCCACTAGGACCTACAGGAGACCTTGAGTGAAACACTGATAAAACTACTTTTACAATTTTCTGTCCTTTGACTTTTAATATACCACAGAGGTAATGGCTACATTCAAATTAAATCTTGTGCTTTTTCTTGCACTTAACTGGGGCATTACAGGACTAGAGGCTTATATGGAGGAGGACTGATGGACAAAACAAAAGAAGAATTGTTCTGAGTTGGGAATCGACTCGCTGGCTGTCAATTAATGAGCCAGAGCAGTAAATGTTACTTATGTTGACAGGATAAATTATAATATTAATAATTACTAGATATAATTACTAGATATCCACCAATTAATCAGTTAGAGAGCTAATTATCCCCTGATTTGTTCTTGTATGTGATCAGCAAGTCAAGACATTTTATTCCCAAAGCGTCAAAAAGAAATGACTATATTCACAATTTTCAGCCTTTCTAAGCTAAATAAAGATCAGATAAAAGAATGAGACAAATGTCTTGATGCATAAATAGACATAATCTTGTAATTCCTTACTTTTCTGATGGATCCAAAAATATTATTTCTAGCACAACTTCACCATTCTGCGAGTTACAATCCTTAGAAATGTCCCAGTCCTTTAAGGAAAACAACTGGTGAATCACTTACAATTAGATAATGTGAGTACATGTGTGATGACTGACTATAAATATACAAAACCTGCTGAAAATCCCCTTGAGAAAAGCTCTAAAGCATCAGGAGTAGTGTGTTTATCATTGTTACGACCAGCTGAGTCACAGAGGTTCATGTGGCGGTGACTAAGACTCCTTGTGATGTTCTGTGTACATGGACATTGCGGCTGCCACCTACCAGGTAGTTTGCAGTGTACACAGAGCAAACCAGTAAGAGGCTTGTTGCAAATGTAGGTAGAGAAAAGATTCATAATTTGTTCTTACTTCCAGGCCTGCTGAGAGACCGGCGTCACCACTGGATACTGAATGAAAAGAATCTCTGCTTATAACCTTTTAATGCACACTATGCATAACATGATGCAAAAACAAGCACTTTATTTTGGAACAACAGAGATCCCTATAAGCTAATTATGCACTGCTTGTAACTTCTATGTAGTGAGCAAGAAGTAAGAAATAGCTAAAACAATTACAAAATCTCATCAGGTTGTTTTTGCATTTTTTTTCCCAGAGGAATTTTCCATTCAGAGGCGTATTTTTAAAAACAAAGGCCATTTATGATCTAGCAGGCTGATAAACTTCACATTACGTAGACCAGTCTTTTAGGTTTGCATCGGGGACTTCCAATCAGGAAGGATACTCTGAATAAGAGGCAGGAAGTATGAAGTATCCCTAAGAGGTTTGCGTCACCGGCCTCAGTTTTGACTGTCAGTGGGCATTTTCCAAAGCTCTTTTATTTTTTCCTGAATAAGTGATCTTGGATGTGGTAAGCGGGCTGACAAACATCTGAATCAACAGCTCGCTCCAGTAAAGTGTGCAACACACACAGATGCTTCCAGATTTAAAGCAATTACTTCAAAAGTTTAAAAAAAAGGACCCACTAAATGAACGTTTCACTTCTTCTGTGGTAACACAAACTGTTGCTTGAAACACAACCTACCAAGCAGTATAACGGCATCTTTATACTGCATGGCTGCACTGACAGAAGCACTGCTGAGAAATAACCCTTCAGACTTAATTTAATGAGAACACAGGGAAAAAAAAAGTGATTTATGCAAGTCTCGGATCTTACTCTGGAAAACAATTCAATAAGACTGCAGACTTCTGAGCATGAGATAAGAAACGGCAATACAAAGTTTACAATCATGCTGTCAAGAACTGACATATCGCAGCAACAGATCGCATCTATAACCTGCTGCTGTAGAGCATATTAGAGGCACAGCTGAAGCAGTCACGTGATCAATTACAAGAGAGATAACATTTTAGTTCAATTCAGCAGCAGCCATTTGTGAACTAATCACTGTGCTTGGAAACCAGTCTTCAGGGCCATCATATAATGAGCTGAGACGTAGTTAGCCATAAAAGTGTCAAGTGGTTACACATCACAATGATGCTGGACGCCCAGTAACATACAGCTTTTAATTGCTGTAATGTCAGCGCATGTTGCCACTCAGTAATAACGTGCAAAGAGGGGGAGAAGCTGGCTAATGATTTTGATCAGAGCTAAAAAAGAAAATATGTTGAGGTTGAAAAAGTGCATTATCCAGAGCCTGGTGAATGGAACATGATGGTAGTTTTGATAAACAGCTTGGCAGCAATGTTAAAACTTCATAAAATGTAAACAAAATCTATTTTATAATCGGATTTATGTACCGTATTTTCTGGACTATAGAGCACATCTTGCCACTCAGGTCTCACTATAAACCGCATCTACAAAGTTTTTTAAAAAACTGGAAACGTACATATATAAGGATCACCGGGCTATAAGCCGCTGGTATCTCTGCTGCTCTCGATTTCCTTAATAAATCTGATATTAAGGACGCAGCCCTGCGTCTCCAACGAAGAACCATGTTTTCGTTCACGCTGAGCTTACATGCAGCGGCTCTATTTCCCTCCTGTACTGCCGGATCTTTAGCTCTCAACTTAAAAGCTGCATTATATGAACTCCTTCCTGTTGTTTCCGTGATGACGGGATATGAGTTTGAAAACATTTCTCCGTTGTGCCTGCTGCTAGCATGTGCTTGTTCTAAAAGAAAATCAGCACTTTCTTCTTTGATTTCCAATTCTGACTTCCAATGAATCACTTCCTGTTAAAGAGCCCCCTGGTGGTTGAAGAAAAATCCACAGAAAAGCCGCACCGGGCTGTGAGCCGCTTGGTTCAAAGCGTGGGGAAAAAGTAGCGGCTTATAGTCCGAAAAATACGGTATCCAGAATTTTCAAAAATAAAATTAGATGGTGTTACATGCAACATTTTCTGAAACCTAAACTGAATATCACAAAAAAAAAAAAAAAAATCATGAAAATCAATTTTATAATGAAAGTGTTTAAATCAACTGTTAACCCTACACTCAGCGGAAGCTGATGGCAAATTCATGTTTCGGACAGAGCTTCGTCTGACGGAAAGCTATACTGATGGTGTGACTCCTACCCTGGGGGAGGGTCATCACAGAAGGGAGATGAAGAAAAGAGAGAGGGGGGGGGAATACTGTCTTGTACCCAAGCAAGGCTTTCAGCATTTCCACCTCCAGATGCATCGTGCGTCTTGCACATCAGTCAGACCAATTTGTTTTACAGTCCAACACCAAAGGGCATGTGAGGGCTGATTTAAGAGGAGTTGCTTACTTACCAATTATGTTTGAGTTCATAAAAGGTGTTGGGGACAATTCTTCATGGGACACTAATCGGCTGTCACTCATATGATCGCCGTAATGAGGGCTGTCTGCAAAACCCTGGGGGAGGAGATCAGAGAATTATTCACAATATTGAGCAACTTCAGTGAGCAGTAAAAGGAGAACACATCTGGTCATTAATGTCAATAAGCAATCTGGATAATCCTCCAGAAAAAAAAATACAAATATTAGGATTAGTTGGTTACAGCTCACCTTAATGACATTCAGCACTTTTATTTCATATATTTTATTTGAGATTATTCAATCTAAATAAACGATAATAAAGACAATAAAACAATCAACACTAAAGATTAAGTTTTTATCTTTGTGTGTCTGGCATATTTACTGTGACTTTAGTTTTCTAGTGGAAAACCTACTTGTTAAAGGATGTCAAATATTTTTTATTGGTGCACTTCATATGCTCAGATGGAATATTATCACTTTTCTGTGGGGTTGAAATTATTAATTGGATTAATTGTGAGGACTCAATTATTGTGATGAATTGGCAGGTAATTCAATAACCCTAGCTTCACCTGGTTCAGATTCTCTGAAAAATCTCCAGTTAAGCACATTTTGCTATCCAGTTAATTGATTAATCCAAAAACAATCAACAGATTAGCAGAAAAGACTGAGATTTTCACATTGTTGAAGGAATTTTACCTGCAGATGCATCCTTCGTTATCAACACTAAGGAAAAGCTGCTATCGCATCTTATGCAATATGACGTTTACATTCTCACTTCAAAAAATGAATTGAATTATTTGCATCAATTAATGTACTGCTACAGTTGTATAAAAAGCCTCAAAATCTGCAGAATGTGTCATTTTTATATATCTAAATAATCGTCAGAAGAACTGATTATTAAAATAATCTTTCTACTTTTCTGGTGAAACATATGCATGTACGTTCATTAAGACCTATTTAATGAAAACCTCATTTTACTGCCTTACTGTTTCTTCTTCATCTATCCTTCATCCATCAGTTCTTTAATAGGAAAACAATCCCCTTTACCCAAACCTGTATTTGAGCCCTACGTATTTGTGCTGCGTTCTGTGAGGATCAGGAGACACTGTTGTTTACTGGAAGGGGGAAAACACAGACGATGTTTCCTGACACCTGCAGCTTATAAAAATTGCCTTTTTCTCCTGCAGTTTCACGCAGCCTTTTCATGACAGTTATCAGCATCTGGGGCTTAGGTCTAAATATCGGTCACAGTGTGGTCCTGGAGAACTTGGGGTCCCATGTAATAAAAGATGCTTCGTTACAGAGTTAATCCCAAACCCTGTGAAAATCCTCCAGTCGAACGCATCTTCCAAAACTACATTAACTTTCACCAGACGGACCAAGCAGCGCTACGCTTGCATTTCTATAGAGCTCCTTTTTTTTTTTCACCAACTCATAGTCTTTGCATTCAACATAGGGTAAAAAAAAAAGAAGTAAATCTTATTATCTATCTTTTTTTTGTGAGTGGATGGTGATGGAGTAATTTCAAAGGCAGCGAAGTGTTGTGCTGCGTCGAGGGATTCCCTATTGTGCTCCTGCCAGCCTGCACACTCTGTTAATCACACCATGAACCGACTCAATAACAACAACAGCCCCGTGAGAAGCTCAAGCAAACTAATACACACACATGCACAAAGACTGGCGCACACACACCGCTGAAAGAAGGAAGTGAAAAACATTTCATCTTTTCAACTGCAAAACAACGAGCGGGTTTTGTGAATTAAATTAGAAGGTGAGCCCTTATTTCATTTTCCTTCAGAGGAGTCATATTTTATTACCAGAAGGATGGGTTTCACGGAGGTAAGCCCAGTTGGTCAAGTAAATTTGTAAAACTGCACTTCAGATAAGACTGATGTACTGAGCAACTATATTTGAGATTGGCACACCAAGGTTTTATCAACGGGAGTCAACGAGGAAAGTGTCGCATGTTTTGGTTCAAAATATACTTTAAGCTTCACTGATGAAACGGTTTTGTCCTCTTGAGGAAGAACAAATGGATCGACATCCGAGTGTTCAAAAATATTTTGTCGTCAGTGCAGCACAAATTATTAATTCACCAAAGAGACTACATACATTACACACCAGAAGTTTGTAAAGTTTGGCTTTAGTCGTCATCCAATTAACCTCTAAATTAATTTTTATTTCTGATAAACTCGAAAAAGGTTGCTTAGGGTTCTGTCTTTGTGTTTCTTGGACAGTTTTAATTTTTTTTTATGGTTTTAGGCAAACTATTACAGAACTAAACAAACTTACACGATAAAATCAAAATTTGCACAGAAACATGAAGAATGAAACCTAAAAAAAACAATCTAGAGGTTAGTTGCTCTTTAAAGTTAGAGGATATCTTGAAGCAAGCAAAGCCTCAGCAGGAAACTCAGCACCTGATAATTACAGCAGAACATAATACAGACAACTGACTACACATAATAATCTTGTTTATTTTCTTGCAAAGTATACCAGTTAAATTATTATCGTTTTTGGTTTTTTGGGGTGTTTTTTGAAGCATTTAATTGCTTCAAACAATTACCAAAAATCCAAACTAGATTATCTTAATGTTAATTAAAACCTAACTTTAAAGGACGCAAAGCTCTGAGTGCTGCATCCAGACGGTTTGCATGAAAAGCCAGTAGCAAACAGAAGCTTTACCCTCTGCAATAAGAGACGAGAACATACAACACGGGTAAAACTGAAATGTAATATTTTTAAAATATGACAAACACGAGGAGCCGCATCACATGGTTCGCCCAGAGGAAGAAGAGAAAAACTCGTCTGTCGTTGTCAGCAGACAACCGAAGAGCAAGAAGTGTGAAAGTTCACCGTTAGGGGAAAGGTCAAGCTAATTACAAAATCCATAGCAACAAAGTTATGACATCACTATTAGCTGTTAGGACAGCCACTAAATAAGTGGAGTGAAATGTTTATTAAATCTCATTCTTGCATTTTTCTTGCTGGATTGTTTGGTGTTGGGCTGCTCAGAAGAAGCATTGAACATGTTATTGTACTTTGACATTAAATATTTTACACCATTCTTCTTTCTTTCCTTCTTTTTTGTAAAAAAAAAAGGGCCATGTTAAAAATAACATGGATTAAATTGAATTACGGATTACACTTCCATGCCTTTTTTGTTTCTGTTTAACCAGCTTGAGCTTCACGTGAGCTTAAATTATTACATTGACTAAATCAAAGCTTTGTCATCATCATCATCATCATTTATAAATTCTGCGATATCCAATAGCAAAAACCGATTAGTGCAAATAATTTAAGGTAAAATTCTCCTGGTAATGAAACACAAATACCCAGAGAGTGTACCAGCATGCTGTCTGAAACACAAAGACGCCACTGTGTGTTTTTCCTACATTAACAGCCTTACTGCTCTGTGTTTGCTGCTTTGAGTCAGTTAGATCATCAATCACAGGTCCCTCATCATTCCCAAACACTGGTGGCCTACATCTATCTAAGACACTAACGCATCCTGTCATGGCCGCCACGGGGCTGCGTTTGCACTACTGGGTAAATAACTGTCAGATAACTATGGCAGCAAGCAGGCCAGAGCTCACGCCTCGCTCCCCGATCACTCACTGCACTGTTTAAACAGTCATTTCTTCACACTCTGGGCAGCATCCCAGGTGAACGTGTGGCTGCATGTGGCTCCTTGGGAAGTCATGATATGGTCGTGATGGATGCGCGTGAGGTCGGGTATCAATTGGGGCAGGGCACGTGGGAGAAGGGGGGCTGTCGTGCGGTGGCAGCGGGCACAGCCCTGCCTGTCAGAGCGCCAGTCTGCAGCCGCGGCTGCCCAGGAAACAGCGGCTGGCTGCGAGCCAAGGTCAGCGCGGCAGGTCTCTGGACTGTTCACAGTCGACTGATCACACATTCATAGCGCACCAGCAAACAAGCTCAGGGACAAGACTGAATTCCCTTTGTAGCCGACTGAAGGATGAGGCACGCAGAATTTCTTCCAGCAGCCTTGGACACATTTAGTGAATAAACCATAAATTGATTTTCTTTAAAGTTTTTGATTCTGTTTTTTTTTTAGTATACTGAAAGAAGTAATAGGCACGTCTTCACTTTATCGAGCAAAACTGAGTATTTTTTGGTGAAAGAAAGTCATTATGTCCTCTTCTTACACAATGAAAGAAAAGAAAATGTGAGGAAGGTCTTAAATACATAACATATTTCTAAAGAGAAATCTTAGGAACTTAATAATGACTGAAAACATTCAGAAATATGCAAATTATGCATCGACTCAAACTAGCTGAATAAAATGCCAGGTCCTCAAAGAAAATAAGGCAAGCAACATTTAACCCAACCTGTTATAAACAAAGTATGAGATGTTCAAAGTAGTCAGGTTTGGTTTGGAAACATCAATAAATAAAATCTAATTATTCACACAAACCATTTGTAACTAATGGTTCTAACCTTTCATTTAATAATTTTTATGTAAATTATTGATCTTGTATTATGTTAGGTGAGTTCTCAGGTTAAACTGCAAAGGTAATTCAAGCAATTCTTTAATAATATCTAATGACTTTAGTCAAGTAATCATAACCTTGAAACAGAAATCACTAATGTTAACATTTGCTTTTTTAAAACGCTAATTGGTCAAATTTACACTAAAATTCTTTAATTCAAGATAATGAATTCCCATTCCTATTTTGGAGTGGCCTAGTCCAAGTCTGGACTTCAAATGAGATGCTGTGGCTTGACCTTAAACCCTCCAATGTGACGGAACCAATGAGATGCTGTGGCTGATGGATGGTGATGGTGGGCAATGTGAACTTAAAAATTTTTTAGATTATATTGTGATAATGATAAATGTGGAGATAAAACCATTTGTAAAACACTTCTCGTGACACTAGTTATATAAATAAAAGTCATTTGTATCACTAAACTTCACACAGTAGCTGTATTAATCATGTTTTTAAATTTATTGATATTTGCTGATGCTTTCATTTAATAAAAAGCGGAGAACATTGTTAGTAAAGCTAACAATCCAACAATATGGACAGTTTTGGGGGTTTTAAACATTAACTGTTATTTATCATTACAACAATAAATCAAAAATATTTTCATTATAAGTAGTATACCACAATAAATAATAAACAATACAATAAATGCCCATCCCGAATGGATGGACAACATAATGTTAAATAAAATAGTAAAAAAAAAAGCTTTATATTCAAGTCTGTGTGAGGATAAGCATGTGCAGCTGTTTCAGAGAGTGCATGCAGGCCTTATGGATGTGCAAACAACTGTCTGCTGGCTGACGCCGAGCCGTGTAATGTCAGAACCACTCATTTATATGCACCTGGAGCGAAGATATCTCAAGCTTCCCTGTCTTCCGATTCAAATCAAGCCGCCTATGTTACCATAGCCTGTAGATGTTCATTCGGGAAGGGCACCGAGAAATAAACAAGGTAACGCAGGCCGAGTGGCTCTGACATTTAGCTGAGTTCTAATAGAAAGTGACAGGAGATTGACATTAACTGGAATTCATACAGGGCATCGGGAACAGCCAACGTGTGAGAGACAAACAAACAGGCAGGGCTGTTCACACTTGCTCATACAAACACTGAGAGCTTCTTATTTAGACGCAGGAAAGACATGCAGTGAACCTCTATGTAAAAGTTGACAATCACACAAATATCACGTTTAAACTGCACGACGTTTTAAGATTGGTGATTTAAAGGTTTACACTGAGAAAGGCAACACAGTTTCAAAAGATAAAAACTGGATAAATTATAGTTTATTCAAAATAAAAGCTGCATAAAACTGTTGCCACTTCTTTCTTAGATTTTTTTTATATTGTTTCCTTTTAACTCTTCTTCCAGTTTCTTTTTAAAGTCTGTTTGGCTGTGAACACAACAGGTTGACCTCAGTCACATGAAATAAGTCTAGATTTTGCTATGATTTTTATTTTTATTTTCTTGGGATTTCGTTCAGATGCTCAGAAGGCAAAAAGCTTGTTGTGACTGTAAGACGTAGAACATCTTTCCCCATAAATTTATATATTTGTGTGCGTTTTCTTTATTCTGGTGTCAAAAACACAGCCCTTCATATAAGCTCCTGTGACAGCAGCAGATGAAAAGCAGTGACCTTCAGCAATACAACCGTAACTGATGATTTTATCTCAGTGGTTACACTTTGTAACTTAGGTTATTCTCTATTTTTAAGAACGATGAGAGGATAAGCCAAAACCTGTGAATTTATTCACTTGAAACTGAATTAAAGTCTCTTCAAAGTTAGAGGAAGCTTGTATCATTCACATTTTTCATAATTAAAGCCTGAAACACATCTCAAAACAGAATTAACCACAAACATACACAGAGAAATCTATTATCAATCCAGGAGGAGCTGTGGTTGTTTTCATTTATAAGCCAAACAGTTTGAAATCCTAAACTGTTACTCTGAATGAATGGGTTTACTCAGTTTTTCTCTGCTGATAACTGTAACTCATTTTTTAATTGAAGTTGACAGAAAATATGAAGTGATGGTGAGTTTAAAGAAATACGACTGAATTTAAAGTTGAGAAAAATCCAACCAGTTTGAAATGTTTAGCACCTCATTTCAACAAAACTCCATCCAATAGTTTCTGGTAAATAAAAAGAACCATCTACCTATTAATGCCATTTTCTGCAGTAAATATTAAACCCTGTACACTCTGGTAAAAACAGTGAAAACAGAAAGTGGTAAAGAATTGACCCAGAAAGATAACTGCTGTTAAAAGTCTAATATGTTTAGTAATTTTTACAGTTTTCACAGCCAAACACACCTGATCATTTTGACATTTAAACAGATGGACTTAAAGATTTAATGGTTAATTAATTGATCAATAAAAGATTAACATACAAGTAATGACAAAGCCTGTTTAAACTTAAAAGCTAGTTTTCTTATAAGCATCACAGTTAAATACAGATTCGCTTATTTCTCAATATTACACCATTAACCAACGAATGTTTAGGTTTGTATGACTTTGTTGTACAAAAAAAGAAACTGCAGTTTCTGTAGTTTTAATCAGACTGAAGAAATGTTCAGAATTTCTCCAGGTAATATTTGTTCCCTGTTCAATGTTATCATCAGATATACACGATGTAGTTTTACATTGCTTGTAAGGCAAAACTGAATTTAGGAGGAGCTAAAAATGAAATTTTAGGTGTTAAAACCGTTAATCACCTACCAAGAACTGTAATGCAAACATTTTTACTTTGTGCTTTAAAAGAGAAAAATAACACATTTTCTTTTAAATGAAAAGAACTTAAACATTTTAAAACTAATGAATTCACTCTGCCAAAGAGAAATGTGTCTATAACAGGTCAAATAACACAACAGGCTCTGGGAAAAGGTGAGATAAAACACTGTGAATTCCCCACTTTGACGTAATGAGTGTTAAATGATGCGCCGTGGAGCAGAAAGGCCACTCAGAGGCATTAGATTGTGGGTCATCTTACCCGGGAGGATTCATAGGAAGGACTGGACTCGCCACCTGGGGCCCAAGACGCTTGGTTGGTCCGCTCATCCATACCTGTCAGAACAAGAGATGCACGATTCAGTCAGCAAGTCCCCCCAACTCTCACAGTTCAAACCACATTTACAAGTCACTGCTTCACACTTTAACTGAATGTATAGGAAGAAAAACAAACCATTCTTCACAACAGGCAAGTTTTAGCATTCCACATTGTGTTTATATGTGTACACTATAGATTTAAAGAAAGATCTGATCTAATAATAATTGAAAAATAAGTTTACTTTTAAATCATCTTAATGAAGATGTAGGTTGTTTTCAGGTAATCTACAACACGAACAACTAGGGGATGTTTAATTTTAATATCACAGAAAAATTAACGCACACTACTCTGTTTTATAACCTTACAAAATTAGACATCCTTTTTCGATTTTTAATGATCGGTAGGACAACAAATATCAGCATTTGTTTGCATCTTACAAGAAAAAGTAAATAAACCTGGTGGAAAATCCTTGTAAAATGAATAGCAAGCTTTAAAAAGTGGCTAGCCTCCAGGTTAGTAAATGGGCTGCAACGATTCCCTGAGTGATTCGAGTACCTCGATTATTAAGATTCCTCGATGAAAATGTATCTGCCTCGAAGCTTCGTTAAATTATGTTTTCTTATTTAGCGCACCATGTTCCAGCTGGATCATTATTTGTGTTGGGCAGGGCTCTCATTTCCGCCTATGAATTGTTGCTAATCGCTAGCAGTATAACACCGAATTTTCTGGGTTTTCAGCATTTTTGGGGGGACAGATAAACATCCTTAAACTGCCTGCTGCAATGCTTGGAGTACGAGAGACAGAGAGAGAGAGATCCAATTACTCAATTAATCGTGAAAATAATCAATAGAGTACTTGATTACTAAAATATTCTTTTACAACAGCCCTAATATCTAGTGAGAAAATACCAAAACGATGTATTCAAAGACCTTACCAAGCTCTTAAGCTTAGGTTATGTCATATAAATTAAGTAATTTATAACACATTAAAAAAAAATCTTGCTTTATGTGAGTGACTGGCATTAAACACTCGTCTCTTAATGGAAAGGTTGGCACAGTTTTAGAGATGCACTGATAATGCTTTACCAGTGCATTATCAGTCTGAAACTAAACCCGTCGATTCTGTTTTGCCAATTCAGATTTGTAAAGTAAATTTTAATTACATTTGACGATGTTGGTTGTTGCTCTTGCAGGCTGAAAATTATGGAAGTTCTTGATGCATTTTATAAAATGGAAACAAATTTTGGATTTTTGTTTTGTTATTCCATCTGCCAGTAACCAGTTAGAGATTATTAGTGGAGAATTGATCTAACCCTGTTATGTTACCATCAATACATAAGAAAAGAAATGTGAAAATGCAATCTCTTCAGATGTTCAAAAGTTACATGATCTTGTTTATTTAACTTTAAATGCCTCGACGACTTTATTGGTACATATGCTCCAAATGCACCAAAAGGCGACCAGCAACTGGAAGATTTGATGCAGGCCAGGCTAAGCACCTGAGAACTGAAACATGATAAAACTAATTCTTCAGACGAACAAAAACCTCCATCTCATCTTTCAAAAGACAAACAGAAAAACACAAAAATCAATAATGCCAACCAAACTGTCAACCAAGACCATCTGGCATATGTTGAAAAATATAATATCTGGTATTTACAATCTAATTTATGTGATATAGCCATTAAGAAATATTTGATGCCTCGCTTCTTCTTGCTGTTAAAAACAATATTGTGCTGTAGTATCAACAAAACTGCAGCAACGGAGCATCTACATTTATCGCATTATTGATTATCCCTCTTGTAATTCCATCTGTCTCTGTAGAAAGCAATATAATATGCTCTGCTTCAAGTTCAAATAAAGAAAATCAGATTTCAAAAAATGGGTGTATTTGAAAACAATAATACTCAACGAAGCAAAATATTTAATTTTATTGTGTATTTTCTCCACTCACGTTTCACATATTTTAGTAAGACCCTTCAATCCAACAAGGATGACCTTGTTATGAAAGAGGTCAAATTAATAAAGACATTTAAAGCAATCAATAATCGTAGACTACAATGTGTGCACCTATTTTTAACTTGCTGAGATTAGAGAACATTTCGAGGTTGATCTGTATGGTTACAGTAAACGTACAGAAAAATTCAAATCTGATGCACAGAGGTCACGTAGGTTATTACCGTTAGTCGTATTTTTATCCTCCTTGATGGAAACAAGTTCTTCACTAGAAATCTGTACAGCTAATTATACACTTGTGCAGAAAGTTGGTGACATTTCACTACCCAGAAATCACGCTCCAGTGAGTAGAGCTGTAGATTTGAAGTTTCATCCTGACAAACACGAAGCCTCGCCGCTCACACGCTGTAGATTCGTTTCCTCTTCTGCACCGCCGCTATGGAAAAACTACACACGTAATTTGATCTCATTTTCTGAATTTTGGTTGAGATGTCTTACATTTTTAGCTCTGATACTTGTGTAACTAATTCAAGCACTCCCATAGGTATTTGAGCTATTTCATTGTGATGCGTTTCAGCCGAACAGAGAACTTTCACACACAAACTGCAGCAGCGGTCAGTGTTTGCAGTCTCACCTGATCTGTCTCTTCACAAACCCATGAGAATTAGAGCAAAACAATGAAAGCACTGAATTCAGTGAAAGAACAAGGACTTCAGAAATCTAAGCTGCTGTTAGCAGACTCTTACAGAGCCTAACAATATGTGACTAAAAGGAAGAAGCAGCTACCTCTATGCTTTCTTTGTAAAATGTATTTGGATGTTTTTATTTCTCAACATTTGTGGTGAGAATCCTGTTTCATAAAGTAATTGTAAAGGGGAAATGACAGAGAAAGCCCATAGGTTGCCTCTCATAACTGATTGCTCTCTGCTGGACCATTAAGAAACAGCTGCACCCTCTCAAAACCCGGATTCAGCAAGAGCTTTTACAACAGGAATACAGAGGCGAGTTTTGGCATGAAAGGGAACATTTCATAAGTATGAACTACAATACAACACTATGCGACAAGGCTGAAACTCCACAGAGCATCAGCCTGGTCATCAGTGGAATAAATTCCCTCAATGTCAACTATTTATTGGATCTTAAGTATTTACACTGGGAATTTTCTCATTTGACATAATTGATTTCAGCAGACAAGAAAACTGGGCCATGCAGCTCTAGTTGTTGTTTCTTTTCCTGTCATTATCATTACATGCAAAAACTTCGATTAATCGGATTAATTGTGATTAATCGATTATTGAAATAATTGTCAGCTATTTTACTAATCAATCGTTAACTGGAGTACACATACTTAAAAACAGTCGTTTGAAGACAGAACGCATTCAGAGCTGTGATTTAAACAAAACGTTTAAGACAAAAACATCTTTATCTGCAGATAGGTTTTAGCCAAAACTCCTCAAATGTTAGCTTCACCCTGTTCAGATTTACTAAAGGAATTATATTTTAGGAATAACATGTTTGTTTTCTTGCTTAAAAAAAGAAATTGAGCTATTGGTCTATTTTAATGTATTTCTAATGTATAAAAACATTTTAAGTGGTTAAATGAAAAATATGTACTATGTGCCTTTTTTTTTTTTTATCAAACAAGATTTAGCCTAAATCTTCTTTGAATTGCACTCGGATTACACACATTAGTAGTTGAAAACCGATGTGCCACCACCAAAGGTCCTGGCTAAAATAAATAAATAATATTTCTCAGTGGAGTAAGGCAAAAATAATTAAAACTTTTCATGTCCATCCATAGCCACACAATGGTTTAAACCAACGTCACCAAATTTAAGATAAATCTCACACCGGAACACTGTCGTTCTATTGACCTTCAGCGATCCGATCTACTTACTTAAATATAACCTTTTTTGAAAAATGTCAATAACCCATATCAAGTGTGGTTTAGCTATTTTCTAAGACTTCTGAAACTGCGGGTACATCTGATTTGCTTATTAAGCCTGATCTTTAACACAGACCATCAGCACTGTTAGTTGCAAGTAATCAGATTTTTAAGTAAGCTGATTTGTGAAATCTAATCTGAATGGCAATTCAAACTACCTCCACATGTGATTTTCATCTGAATTACATTTCGTGGATGAGTGCATGAGTGCTGCAGCAAGAGGACAACTTTTGGATTATTGAGGATTTGTTTATTTGATCAAATGTGTAAATAGAAATGAGAAGAGAAACAAAGTGTCTCTGGTTTTTACATTCCAATATATTTGCAGATTTTACTTCTAGTGATAAATGTTCAATAGTTAATTCTGATCTTTGCAGACCAGGCTCTTTATTTTTAATATTCTGATATACGAAGCTGCACATGAAGCAAGGCAGGAGTGAGGATCTGTAGGACTGTGGTCAGGAATGAGTTACACACAACCAACCAATGCATCACTATGCAGCGCTGAAAGAAAATTAGCTACTTCACAATGGGCTCATCAGGTCTGCATCATCAACACAGCTGGAAGGGAGAAGCGATGAATCTCTGCTAGAGCCATTTTCCCAATCCATCTTCTCCAGCATAATTTTCAAGGGTCTTTGCCCGTCCCACTCTGGTTCAATTATCAGGCTATGCCCAGCTGAGATGCAATAATCCAAACCTTCATTCCCAGCAATTTCCACACTCGTGTCTGCACACTCACTTGCCTTAAGTTCACTAGCACTTATATAGGTGCTTCTTCCCCACCTTGAAGATCTGAGAGACAGGCGCTCTGACTGTAGTCTGAAGGGGGGATTTACCCTACACAGTCCCTCAGTACTGGAATATTCAAATGAAAATGTGTGCAGATGCAATCTAATTTTAGCCTCCTGAAATTAGAATCCACTCCAGAGGTAAAGTCGTGTAGGGGCCTGTTTGCTGAAATCTGAAATACTAGACAAGGATGTAAAAAGTCCAGCCTGATTCCAGACTCGGCTAGTACTTATCCATAAAACGTCATACCCGGGTCATCTTTTAAATGCAAATCTGCATCCCAGGATTTCTATGACGCACCAAATGTTCTTCTCCTTGATGGAAAAATGCTTTTCCATTTTAAAATTGATTACAGGTGTACCATTTTATGTCAAACTGTCAGAATAATGGGCACTAGTTCAAAAGATTTAAATGCAAAATTGTATATAACATAGTGCTTCTATTATCCCCTGTGTGTGTTATGCAACAATTCAGCTGCATGTAGCCAATTGAAAACCTTTTGTTGCCTGGTGCAGTCTGCTGCTGGATCTAGAAATGTACAACAAACCTGTTTTGGCTGCAGCAGAAAGCCATATATTTACGATGAATGCCAAGACTCTGCTCAGATGACAGGATTTTGAGGTCAGTTCAGTCGACTTTGAAGTCGTTTCAGGAAAAAAAAAAAACAGACATTTGGTGCTGTGTGCCAAAGAAAGACCATTCAGACAGTTACTGTAAAAAGATGCAAAAGCAACCATCTGTGGCTGTATGGGGCGCATATTTGTGAAGGCACCGCTGATGGAGAGGCATTTATTTTGAATTTTAAAGGGACTCCAGCTAGCATGAAGGCAACACCTATTCCACTAAGGGTTGCAGACATTTCAACGGGGCAATGCCAAACCTCATTCTGCCCCACTTACAAAAGCATGACTTCATAGACACACAATGTGCTCAACTGACCTCTTAGCAGTCCAGATCAGACTCCTCTTGTAAATGTGTGGCAAAGAGGCCTCTTGCAAAACAGCACAAAGAAGGTTCAAAGTTAACATTTATGTATTTTTTAAATGTTTTGGAACATGTGTTTCCCCTCTTATACGTTTCATTTAAGTTAGCAAGTCTGTATTGTTTCTGTTCTACTTGCAGAATGGAAGTAGACCAACTTTCAGACAATTAAATCCATAAACAGATTTGCACTGACCAGGCTTCTGCTGCCCAATACCGACTACTGGTTTCTTTGAGGTCTAATTTGCAAATTTTAGTCATGTTTTTAAAAAAAAACTCTCAAAATGTAACACTTAAAAGAGATTAAATGCGCTACAGCTTCTTTTGAATCACACTGAAAAGATGAATCAACAATTGTTCTGATGTTCATTAAACTCAAAAAGTGAATCAAATTACGTCCTGGGAGTTAAGGTGGATATAGACCAAATAATTACATTTTCAGTACTTAATCTGCAGACTAGATGATAAATTGGGTAAATAAAATTGCAAGTTTTGTTAAATATAATTGGCCAAATGATTTTAGCATGTCTATTGACAAGGCAAGAGAAACAATGAGCCAAACCTATTAAAACATTATCAAGTGTTCACACCTGTGTCATACAAATTCCCTTAAATCTTTTGCTATCCTGTCATGTCTAATAAAATGCAGCACAAGTATTGAAAAACATTTGTCATGTAGATATAAAATGATGCATCAAACCAGGTTTTATGGAACATCGAGTCTTTTCATGTCTTTCAAACAAGAGTTTCGATTTTGATCCCCTCCTGTTCTGAATAAGGCATCTGCACTGGGATCAAGGGTGTAGGCCGTTAGAAATAATATGAGGTCTGCTGTGTCAGGACATTAGCTCACTGTCTCATTTATGTTCTCATATCTTATGATCAACCGAATGTCTGGGAATTAAATTGCAAAGCTCTGTGAGAGCCCTCAACTCGTCAAGTAATTATCAGCTGAAGTAATTAAAAAGTAGGTCAAGATATCAGTTTCACTTTCAGCTTCAAACATCCTGCAAGGCACACTCAGCCATTAGCGCAGACAGGGTGTCTTCATAGTCTTGTATGAGATTAAGCAATGTTATTGTTGGGTCACTCATCCAATATTCGTCTTTTAATTTTCTAAAATGTCCAAAAAAAACCTGCCTAGCTTACAAAATGTAAGCTAGGCAGTATACATAATTGTTAAATTATGTATACTGCTTAGGAAAGTGATACTTATTTATCTTACTTACACTACAGATAGGAAAGCCAGACATCCAATGGTGTGATAACCAATAAAGTTTACAGTAGTAGTTAGAAGTTGTATCCTAGCAACACTAGTGTAGCCTGTACAATATTCAATTACCAAAAATGTGCAGCAAAATATCCAAACAACCTTTTTGCAGAAATGAGCAAGGCATTTGTAGACTGAAATAGAACATGTTTGAACACTGTCAGGAAAATTGTGTTTTTACCATCATCACAGTGGCTGACCTCGTCAGATTTTACTCCATTTTACTCAGATGAAATTATAAAAAGTTAAAGCAAAAATACTCTGTTTTAGAGGCCAAACCCAGTCTGCTCATTTGATGTCTACACATGTCACTGCATTCATTTATCGAACACAACGCTACGCCCCTTTCTGTGAGAACACACACACTGTGATGATTCAGTCCAGTTTTAGAAAACCTGCATGTTACTGTGAGCACGTTAATCTTTACACATTTGTTCTGAAACATTTGGGTAGAAAACAATAAAAATAATTATTAAAATAAATATGGACAAAGATGCATTATCTACAAGCTTATTAAAAATCATAATGTCATTTTGCTGTCAGACAAAAGATAATAGTCAGAAATAGATGTATTGCTGTAATGCTTAATGCAGATCTCAGTGCAAACCAGGATAATGTGACATTTCAAATCTAAAACCAGACTCTTTGTCATTTGTTTTACTGAAGAGAACCCACAAACATAATCCTTCTCAGCTGAATGATTAGGTATCACAAAAGCCATCGTCACAGCTCCACAGGTCATGTGTGACAGCTCTGTTCTCGTTTCTTTGTCATTTCTCCTCAATGTGTGTCTTTCGCTTCACAGATAACCCACTACAACGACGGCCTTTGTGGATTCGCACAAGACACACTTTCAGGAAACATAATGCTCGATTGTTGACTTTCTCTAGTGGCACATGAGACAATAGACGTGCTTCAGATTAATGTCCTGTAGTGTTTACTTCTAAAGGAAGCGATCCAGAAGAAGAGGGGCCTGAGCTCTTGCTAGTGCAACAAAGCCATTCACACAAACACTCAAGGGGAATTTAGATGCTCATATATATATATATATATATATATATATATATATATATATATATATATATATATATATATATATATATATATATATATATATATATATATATACACACACACACACACACACACACACACACACACACACACATATAAGGTAGGTAATTGTGTGGGAGATTTCTTTAATGGAAGGAGCAATTATCAGTGCGAGTTCCTCACTAACAGGAAAAAAAGGCTCAACAAGATGTTTCACCACTCCTTCACACTACACAGTATAAGCAGCTCACATATGCTGAAACTAATTTCCTCTAAAACACCTCACCGCAAATCCTCTGTAATAACAGTCTCTGCAAGCATCACAGCACCTGATCATTCAAGCCTAAACACGGCTGATTTATGCATTATTTATTCATCGGACAGTAATGCAAAACATGATTAACATTCACAGTGGTGTGCTATAATTGCACACAGATCAATAAAACATGTCTATGGTCTAAACTGTGCTTTGTTCAACTTCTTTACTGCAGCACCGCTCCACAACCCCAGGTGGGGGGTTCAGGTTTCAAGCGCCAGATGTGAGGAGAACACACAGAGGAATTACATCCAAGACTGAAGCCTGAGACACTTTTCCTACAGACTCCATTCATAAATAACTCTGGGACCAGCGCGAACAACAGCAAAAGACATCCAGACACTGATACATTTGTGTGCAGACTTCAAGCAGGAATAAACACAGAGCTCATGTCAAAGGGTTTGCAGAAAATGGAGAAAGGTTTAAGGGATCAGTTCCTACCTGATGCACTGAACTGACTGCTTCCAAGTGTGGTGGGCCTATTTTTCCCTCCGCCTACAGGTGGAGAGAACATCTGAAAGCACAAATACAGACACAGATCTAAAACCACACCAAGGACTCGGCTACGTGGAGCAGAGATGCACAGTTCAGGCTTTTCCTGTCTGATACTGATTTAAGTTTTTCTTTGAGGATTGAGACGATGACTCCAATTTCGACCGATTCAGATTTTTTTCATAAGTATAATAAGACATAACAGAAACAAATGTGCAGCAAGCCCCTTAACAGAAAAGTAATGTTTGTAATTTAACGTAAAACTAATGCATTAAAAAAATCATCTCATTTATGCAAGCCGGAGCTTCGTCTGATTTTTAGTAAACGCAACAAAGTGCATCAGACAGTATGTGGTTGATTTAAGGAGGAGGAAATTGAAGAATTTTTTTTTCTCTAATTTTACCTGCCAATTAAAGGAAGAACAGACTGAAGTAACTCCTGAGCTTAACTCAAACTCTCCAGATTAATTATTTTTTAACTCAAATAACTTGGATCACTACATTTACAATTTCACAATTACAGTATTGTGATTTTTTTTTCCAAACCTTGATCATTTCCAGACTCATTTAGCTAAAAACAAATAGACATAATTTATATCCATCACCATATTCAACACCAGACACTTTTACTATTTGACAGATGCTGTTGAGGTTAAAAATGTGCTGACTGTGAGTATATGGATTCCCCTGCAGAGCCAAACAGAACTAGATAACTGTGGGAACATTTTAGAAATAAATCACGTAAAAACGGGGTGGACCAATAACTTGGAGGGGAGTGGACTGCTAGATTTGTGGCGAATGGATGCATACAACCTTGATAGTTCAAATTTAAAACACAAAGAACAACGCAGTTAAGGAACATAAGCTCAGACTAATAGTGAAATAACAAAAAAAACTCTATATCCGTAATGAATTTTTAAACCTCAAATGTGAGATGAATCACACCAACAGGTAACAACAAGGAGTCCTACCGCACTAAAATCCAGCAGGTCACTCAATTCCTTATCAGTTCCGAGAGCGGCAATCCGCTGCTGAGGATTCATCCTGACGATCTAGAAACCTGGGAGTAAAAAAACACAACAAACACAGAGTCTATCAGATCGCATCTCTGCTGCTTTATTTAACAGCGGGGTCTAGTTCCACAGGAAATCATCTCCACGGGAGGCATTTCTTATGGACGCAGAATAAAAAAAAAGACCATCACCGTGAAGTAAACTTGGCTCTGCCGTTGCCGTCCTTATCATCATCACAGAGATGAAGGCAACTTAAACACATTGTAATTGATGAAATGGTGCTAAAGCGTGTCATAAACACATTCGGTTTGTATCTTTTATTCGCTGGTAAAGAGAGACGAGGGAGCGCTCTGAATGGATGCGTTAAACCCAGGACCTGCAGCATCGCATCAGCGCAGGAACAACATCACTCCGTAACACCGCATGCTGATTGTTACACATGTATACGATCCGCTGATAATGCTGCAATACGCCTTGTTAATGTCAGTGGTTTCTGGAGCCTTGTATGTAAGCAGGGAGATGGTTTTCCCTGCGCTGAAGCACCTAACGTTTCTGGGCTAGCCGCGGCTAACGCTAGCTGCACTTACTCGTTCATATGGGCAGATGCAGCCTCTTACTACTGGCTTTGTTGGCTGTACAACGAGGAAGACAGTGTCGTTTCGGCGGCTAAAACCTAAATTAAAGACGGGGTAAAGACGGGCAACACAGACAAACAAACACTGGACGTGACAATCTCAGTGTCCAGCTCCAGAAAACAAAACGCAATGATGGTCTATATCTCTCTCAACTCCCAACTTATTTCACGGGTCCGAAAGCTTCTGGCAAACTCCCCTTGATTTTTTACCTGTTTCTCGATTAAAATCCGGACTAGGGTGATCTGGTGAAGAGTCGCTTTCTTCCGACGCGCCTCGCAAATGCAGAACTCGGGTTTAAACGGCGATACGTGGGAAAATATCCTCTATATATCAGTTACGAGTTTCCCTTAGGCAGACATTTTTGCTTTGCAAAAAGCCTCAGCACCACGATGACAGCGGCTGTTGTATCCCTCCGCCGAGGGTCCCACACAGCGGGAGATGCTGTGGCAGTCACTCTGATGAACTGCAGCTTTATCACCGCATTATTACCACTGTCCTCACATGTGATGGCTTTATGCACAGCAGCGGCCACGATATCATCCACAATGTGCCAAAGTTTCAACAACTAACCTGCTAGAGCTTATGGACCAGTGTTATAAGGTTAAACTACAACTAAAGGCCAATAAATTGTAAAAGTGTCTAAAAGGTGTTGTAGTTTGCGGCTTTGCTGACTTTTATAGGAAGAAGCACAGCGGACCGTCAATCCTCACAAGGCTGTAGTCATTGTTGTTGCTTCTGTCTTTTATTTTCTATCCCAGTTTTTTCTTCCACTCAACTTTCCATCAGTGTAACAGCACTTTGTGATCAGCCGCTTCTTTAGCAATGACCTTTGGCTTACCCTCCTTGCAGAAGGCATCGCTGTCTGTCTTCTTGATAACTGTCAAGTCCGCAGCCTTGTGTGGATCACAAGTCAGCTCTATTTATGTTTTAACACTTCTTTCTTAATTGTCTAGTGTAATATTCCACTTCTTGAGAAACATTTAACATATCTTATTTGTGAACTGAATCTTAGCATCACTTTATGAATCTTTTTTTTAATAAATTAAATTTTCAATGCTATTCTAACTTACTGAGATGTGCCACATTTTTCTGTAATATTATCTATTTTATAAAGTCTAATTTAAACAGCAAACTTAGAAAATACCTTTTAAATAATATGTTCAACCAAGACAAATATCGTTACAAAACATTGCCCATCCCTTTGTTTCTCTGTTTGTTTCTGTCAGATTTGCTGAATATTTTTCATCAAAAACATCATTATGTAAACTGGATTACCTTGTAGGTTTCAGTGTCAGTCTTTAACTCTGTACATTTGCTTGTCATATCTCGTAAAACTTTAATTGTATTAACTTTTTTCGCTCTTTGCTAAGGGCTGCTGCTTGTTTTTATATGTTTTCTATAAGATAGTTTGTTAAAAAATATTTCCATCATTGTATTCATTTGTATTTTGTTGGAGTGATTTCTTTACAACTTTGAAAAATACTTCAGCTCTTTTTTTCCCCCAAATTTGTTTGTCTTTACATCTGATGTACATGCAGCATTATTACTGCATGTTTCTAGTTGCTTGCTTTGTCTATTTATATTACTTGAAATACTTTTTTATGATGTATTGCATCTTACTCTATGTGAGAGTGATTCCAAGCAGAATGTTTTCTTAAAATTTTGTGTCTTTTTCTGACACTGTGTCTTAGCACAACTTAGCAGTTCTAACAATACTGGGAGAATTCACTCCTTCTTTTGTATTTAGGTATAAACAGTAATACTGCTATTTCTTGTTTGAGTGCATTTGTCACTACAGCTAAATATATTTAAAAGGACAGTATTGTGTCTTTTCCAGGCACATATTGGCATTTTATGGCACAACCAAGAAACTATGTTACCTTCAGGTGTCATGAAATGCTGTAAATATTAGACATACCTTAAAAGAAATTTGACTTCACAACTTAACTCCTTGAATTTGGCCTCTGTCCCTTTAAGAAGCTCCTTCCCCTAGCACATCATCACAGCAATGCTTCTTCATTGTGCCTTTTACTTTTCTTAGGAGTGTTGGACTGAAAAATATTTGTATGATGAGCTCAGCAGACATCCACCAGGTATTTGCTAATTGCTGCTGCTAGTTTGTAGGAGTGGAGAAAAGGAAGTACAGACGAGGGCTCCTCTGGGAGTTTAACTGGAGACTGCAGCTCCGAGGTGAAGATTTGGGTAAATGGGCGGAGCTTTGGGTAAATGGGCGGAGCTTTGGGTAAATGGGCGGAGCTTTGGGAGAACAAACATTTACCACCCCGAATGGTTGCTATGGCAGATTTAAGGATTTCTCAAACATTCATGAAAGAGTCAAAGCAACACTCCAGATGTGACTATAATGAGGGGGAAACATTATAACTTCATATAAATCTAAAAAGAAAAGTTGATTTTACATAATAATTCCCCTTTAAACTCTACAATAGCAGAGGTTTAAGCCACTACTTTTACACTGTTCAAACCTAACGTCATTCTACAAGAGTCTGACATTCCTGTACTTTAAAGGCTTTCAACAAGCAGACCGAATTTTTGATAATCTGGTTTAGTTATCCTACAGATGCTTACTTTGAAAGCTTTCTAAATTATTACTCTCAATGGTACAGGTCTGCTGACCCAATGTGATCATTTGATGGTAGATCGGACATTTTGTAACTCCATTTTCTTTTCCTTCTTCCTCTCAGTCAGTTGTCTCATTCTTGCCTTTATTTGCAAGACTTTAACTTCCAATAACTGCTTAAACTTTGGAATGATTTAACTTTTCATGTCTAGTCAGCTGAGACTCAAAACTTTGCTCAAGATCCATCTTTATTCTTTGGCGTTTTATTTAAAATTAAACAGAGATTGAGATTTTAGCCTTACTTTTAAACATCTTTTTCAATATTGTTGTTTGTTTCACTTTATTAAATTGTCCAAATCTGTTACAATATAGATAAATTGACACCGACATATAATATTAACCTTTTTTACTTTTGTGCTATATTGTGCTTTTAAAACTTGAATTTTAGTTTGATTTATTTTTGCAATTCTATGCTAAATATGACTTGTGTGTTAAAAAAAACATTTTGAGCACATTTCAAAAACCGATTCATGTTAAAAACACTAAAAGTATGTAAATGTTCAGCTCTTGAAAAAATTAAGAGACTGCTGCAGAATTGTCAGTTTCTCTGATTTTACTTTTCATAGGTATATGTTTGAGTAAAATGAACATTGTTATTTTATTCTATGAACTACTGACAACATTTCTGCGAAATTACAAGTAAAGATTTTGTATTTATTAGCAGACAACGAAAAAGGTGTAGCGCTTTCAGATCTCAAATAATGCAAAGAAATCAAGTTCATTTGTCATTTAGAAACAACAATACTGATGTTTTAACTCAGGAAGAGTTCAGAAATCAGTATATGGTGGAATAACCAGGAGGTTTTCAATGGGGTTCAGTGCAGTGGGCTTTTAATTTTTTCCACAGCTGTATATAAAACTACCAGTGGAAACATAATCTTCTACAGAAAAATCTGTCTCTGTTAAACCAGATAAAAGGATCACCTGATTTTAACGCAAGAACTTGTCTTTTCCACATATTTCCACAATGGCGGAACAATGTTTGAACTAACCAAATCCCTGCCTTCTGATGGCTTTATTATTAAACTACAACAATTTAACCCATAATGTGCAACTTTCACCTGTCTCAGGTCTGCATTGCTGTTATTTTTTTGGGCAATCAAAAACCACAAATACATCCAAATGTCCTGGGATTTCATAAGGACCTAAAAAGACTTGCTGTTCCCACCACTAGCAGGAAAAATGACTCAGTAGAGGAAAATTGTTCTTGAAAAGTTGCTGTTCCAGCAATGGGAGCAACTGCTTACACAGCAAAGTAACCCTCTATATACAGTATGAAGAGGGGTGTGCATACTAAACAGATTACCACAAACTGTAAACATGTTCAAAGGATGTCTTTTAAAAAGGTTCATAACCACAGCAGAGCTTTTGCGCTGTCATCATGTAGGGAAGCTCAGCTAAATATGCTTCTTTTTTTACAAAGATGCAACAATAACAGATGGAAATGATTAAACAGACACAAAGAAAGCACAAGAATAGTCAAATATTTGAGCCTTCCTCTGCTCCACACACGGCATGTTTCACATATTACAACCCAAAACTTGATGCTTTCTGGACATTATTTCAGCTGATTATTGCTCATGTTTAGATGAAAAATACCTGCTGTAGTCCATTTCAGAGTTTAGGATTCTCAAGTATGTCTTTTTTGAAGATTTTGATCAAATTTATATGACACCTTGAGCCATATTGGTTGCTTCTTAGCACGTATGCTGCATCTTATTTGAACTAGAAGTCATGCTTGTGTTTACTGATCCATGTCAGTTTTTCTTTAACTTAATGCCAATTTGAAAACACACAGAGTTTTAGTTTGCTTTATTGTTATTCTACATAGGATCTATTGAACCCAGATATGGGTTTATGTAATCATTTTCTTAGCTCTCTATTTAGTATCAGTCTACCGAAGAGCAGACTAGAGAGAAATACACCTGCTGCTTACCTGGTTGCTGTCTAATGAATCTCATATGTAATTTATGTCTTGAATGTATGAACATTACATATTGGGGCATCACAGTTTATCTTTATGATGATAGGTCATACATTTGATAGTTTATTTTTTAGAGTACTTGTAATATTGAATCTTTAATCTGTACTTTCTGTTGTTTATTTTAGGGTTAAATAATGTTCATTTGTAGATTATGCTACCTACTTTTTGGAGGATGAAAAAATTACTTTGGATTTTGTTCTTTACTCCGCTTCAAAAGTGTTAGTGAAAAAAATATTTAGATATGCAGCTCTGGAAAACATTGAGAGTCCACTGCACTGAACTCTATTGAAAACTTCCTGGTTTCTCCACCAAATAATTTCTGAGCTCTTCCTGAGGTAAAACGTCAGTATTGTTTCAAAATGAATATGAACTTGTTTTCTTTGCTTTATTTGAGGTCTGAAAGTACTGCATCTTTTTGTTATTTTTGACCATTTCTCATTTTCTGCAAATAAATATATTTTTGCTTGGAATTTCAGAGACACGTCAGTAGTTCATAGAATAAAAGAACAATGTTCGTTTTACTCACACATATTCCTATAAAAAGTAAAATCAGAGAAACTGATCATTTTGAAGCAGTCTCTTAATTTTTTCCAGAGCTGTATGTGCCTCCAGGTTCTACCAGTAGCATCGCTACCAAAATTTACGAGAAAATGTGTTTTAGCACATCAAATCATCTGATGTGTGGATTTGTAAGTTTGAAGCCAGACTGTTGGATTGTTTAAAGAAATCATAAAAGGTTCAAGCATTTGTTTTGAATCTACCCTGCATTGTAAATTCCAGCATCACATTCATTAAACCTCCTGCAGTTCTGCTCTGGTTTTTGGTTTCATATGTAGAGCAAATAATCAGTGGTCCAAACTGTGGAAAGTTGTGAAACCTACTGAATTTGCCCCATGCAGGTTTGTAAGGCAAATCTGGTGTTTGGGGGATTTTCTAGGGGAAGAAAGCTTTAAGTAGAATTCTGCTTGTGCCACAATGTTCTTAAACTTTAAAGTGTTTTACTTTAAATTATGATAAATGTTTATACTTTGTTGAACTTTATGCTATTGTTTTGGATTGGAGGCAAGCAGTGATGTTGCTTCAATAGAGAGAGGAGGGAAATCGATCGGTTGATCCAGATTTGCCTGATGATCATCACATCCTTTTTGAAATGTCATTAGTCCATTTTTTTGTACATAAGACAATATCATTAGACCACTGCTTCAACAAGACAAGTGGTTAGTAGGTAAAATAAATATTATCTGTAATCTCTGGGTGTTGGTTCGTCACCAGAGGTTTCCTCTCCAACCAGATCCAGATGTTTCACTAACAGAGGCCGGTTCTTTCCACACCTTTATCAGTGCTGGTGCCAGAACCACCAACACATTTGGATCCGTCCTCAACGAATTATCTAACATGGGAGAAAAATGTCTGTTTTTCTTTAACACAATGGATCCTACAGTATGAGAGAAGGTTGTTTTTGTGTGTGAACTGAATGAACTCAGGTTGACTTGAGCCACACATTGTTGAAATCCATCAAATCACAACATATTTTCTCTCAACTTTATTTTTTTGGAGGGTCTTTATAAATTGAGCTGTTCTCAATTCCTTCATAGTATTTTAAATGCCATAAACAACTTTCTCAACATTTGTATGTGTGGGAATTTCCAAGGTAAAGACAAAACGTATCCACATCAAACATCGATTTGGTTTTGTTTGTTTTTTTACTGATCTCTTTTTCTATAAATGACTGATAAAAAAAATGTTTCCTGAAAACCCCTGACTTTATTTTGCCCTACAGCAGCAACCACGTTATTTCTGGCACAAATATTTCTAAGACCTTTACTCCATCTATTCCTCTGAAATGTACTGTATCCAGTGAATGTGGTGAACTATATCTTACACCAGCTCTGTAGAAATGGAGTCTAGTGTATCATTGTGATGCAAAAAAGTGAGAAAAAGTGATAAGACTAGGTAATGTTTAAAAATGGTTTATTATAAATATTACAATAAAATCTTTTGAATCAGACTTTAAGTAGTTAACATTTTCCCATAAAACTGTGAAATCTTAAATTATCATGTGACTTTTGTCATATATAGATTCAAAACACTTTTTTATACATAAGAACTTTTTGTTTACAACGTGGTGACAAAGCATTCAACTGTTTTTTCTTTACCATTTCTCAGAATACTATTTTGCATGAATTTGAGCATAATGCACTGAATGCCAGCAGTTTTTGAAGAATAAAAATGCTGATTCACAGAGTCAAGATAAAAAACACAAAAAACCCACAGATTTAAAGCTTTATCCTTGTTTTTAAATGAAAGTGTGTGAGGCTCCTTTGCTGTGGATTACTAATTCCAGACTGCCACCTGTTGGTCAGATCTGTCAAACTTCTCCAGCAGCTACTCTATCAGAAAGTTAACCCACATTTACAGTTATATATATTGTATTTTATCACTCCACACTAATCATTATAGAGCAATATTGAACATTTAAAGACCTAGAATATACTTTTATAATTATTTTGTAAGCATCATCTGTTATACTTACCCAGGGAATATTGGAAACACTGCACTGCATTGTAATTTCTGTTGTCTGTAAGCACAAAACATAAAATTTCAAATACTTTATATTGTTTTGTACACTTACAATCACCGTGCATCAGTTCTGGTGTCACCTAATAAACCAAAGTTGACTCTTTAGAGCTGATTTGCTTCTTGAGATTCTTGGAACCTGGTCAGAATATGTCCACTCTCCCTCTGAAACAGCATCTTTCCTTTTCACGCAAAATGCAAACTAATGCAAAATGAACAGTTAAAATTAAAACTGCACTGGCTGAGCTTTTCCATACTTTTTACGGTCTATACATTAAGATGCAGATACACGGTGCTCTAGTTTCTACAATGTACCAGATGTTGACTCAGTATTATTACTTCAGCATAAATCATGGAATAAAGACTCTTATCCTTAAATGTCTTAGTTAAGAGAATCAAATCACACATTTTCAAGTAAAAAAGAAAACAAGAGAGCATTTTGAGGCTCGTTCTCTCCATGTTAAGTGACATACAGCCTGTTGTAAGTCCTCTAAAGGAATAGTTTACTTTCCTTCTTTTCATTGGTACTATGTAATATGCCCAGCTTTACTCTGTAATTACTGCATGGATCAACATGGATGGACTTGGTTTTTCTTCACTCGTATATCATTGGAGGTTCATGTAGTCTGTTTTACGTCCACACAACTTCTTCATTTTATATATTTTTATGAAATGTGTCTTTTCCACATTGTACAGATTTTAGCGTTATTATTATTAGTGGTAGTAGTAGTTATAGTAGTATCCATTTTCTCTTCACTCCTCGAGACTCAGGGAGATTTTAAAATAAAATACATTTGCTTTTATTCTCTATATTCTCTATAAAAGGAATTTGAATCACAGAGCAACAGTTCAGGCTTCTTATGACATGCAAGAAGCTTCTGGTTCAATAGTATCTTAACAAGGAGCGTTTTAAAACATACCCATGTTCTGGATATTTCTGTGTGTGGTGACTCAAGTTTAAATGTTCTGAGTCTGCCGAAAACTCTTTAATGGACATCACTTCACTGTCCCATAAGGTTGTGGATAAATATTTCCAATGTATCTTTTTTTTTAATCACACTTTTTCCTTCCACTCAACTTTCCATTAACACAGTTGGATATAACACACTGTATACAGTCAGAGGCGATAACGTTTTCTGGCTTACCCTCCTGGAGGAGGGTGCCGGTGCCTTTGGACAATTGTCAAGTCAGCAGTTTTTCTTTGATCATTATAAACAATCCTCTGTTAAAATGTGTTGTCGGTGTTCTTAAATATAACTATTTTAGACATAAGACATCATAAAATTCTCAGAAACATTAGAAAGGTATAAATTTCATTGTTTAAACTAAGTACATTTCCAAAAGGCCTCTGATGACCTTCATCAGCTTCATTGACCAAATGTATTTTTTATCTTCAATAAATGTTCTCTTTTTAACAGTTTTCATGATTTTTGTTAATAGCCCAAGATCTTAGCAAGAAGAAATGCAAACTAAACAACTAATAAATTAATGTAATTAGCCCCTAAAGCATTACTACAAATTATTCATGTTTACATAAATGCAGTTTTGTTTTATGTGCCCTGGAAAGCAAAGGCAGGTGACTCACTAGCAGAGGTGGCAGTGTGTCTTCAACATATATTTACTGCAGTAAAAGTAAAAAGTAGCTGTCCATAAAATTACTTAAAAGTAAAAAGTATTTGGTAAAAAAAAAAAAAAAAAAAAAAAAAAAAAGGCAACTCATGTACTGAGTAACTCATCAAATTATCAACCATTTAAAATAAAAAACCATTTTGGTTTGTGCAGCAAAAATTTTCATTTGTGCCGCTATCATTTTAAAGATATAAAGAAATGTTTCCAGAGGTCATCCAAGGTCAACCAGCCCCCCCACTTTTATGAAATCAAACAAAATCGGTGTCAAACATTAGTGCTATGTTTGTGCTGGTTTGTGCAGCAAAAATTTTCGTTTGTGCTGCTTTGGCTTTGAAGATATTAATGAAAGTGTAAAGGTCAAAAGGTCAACCAGCCCCCCCACTTTTATGAAATCAAACAAAATCGGTGTCAAACATTAGTGCTATGTTTGTGCTGGTTTGTGCAGCAAAAATTTTCGTTTGTGCCGCTATCATTTTAAAGATATAAAGAAAGTTGGATTTCATAAAAGTTGGGGGGCTGGTTGACCTTTTGACCTTTACACTTTCATTAATATCTTCAAAGCCAAAGCAGCACAAACAAAAAATTTTGCTGCACAAATCAACACAAACGTAGCCGAGTTGATTGACACCCATTTTGTCTGATTTAAAGAAGGTGGGGGGTTGGTTGACCTTGGATGACCTCTGGAAACATTTCTTTATATCTTTAAAATGATAGCAGCACAAACGAAAATTTTTGCTGCACAAACCAGCACAAACGTTTGACACCAATTTTGTCTTTTTTGAAGAAGGTGGGGGGGCCAACTTCACTCAGGTTCCATCAGCTGGACCAAAATATAAAGTGCAAATTTTGGTATTCTGAAGACCAAAATGATTCATATACAGAATTACAAAATAGCAAAACCAGGCCAAAGATCAATTTTTCCCAATCAATTTCTTTCAACATAAAACATGCAGTTATGTGAAAATGTTTTTTTACAGACTAAAATGAAAATAATTCACATAAATACAAAATAAAAGTCAAGCAAAAGGAAAAAAAAATCTAAACTAATTTCTTAATATGAAACTTCTGAAACTTTAACAAAAACACAGGTGTGTATATCTGGTGACTTTTGTTTAAAACAAACTTGTTCTTCATTCACTGAAGTTACTCAAAGTGGGTAGAGGATCCAGGAATTTTACTCAAGTGAAAGTAGCGATTTTTCATGATAGAATTACTGAAGTAAAAGTAAAAAAAAAATGTACAGTCTAGTTAAAATACTCTAAAGTATTGCTGGGTTGAAGATGACGTAGTATCGACGTCACGAGACGCCCATGGGGGGTCAGGGAGTAAATGCAGCCAATTTACTTCTGTTAATCCAGCTTCAAAATGCCTGGAATATGTGTCGTGTACGGTTGTTTCAACCGTTCCAACAGAGAGAAGGATAAGCGTTTTTTCCGTGTTCCGAAAGTAGTTGGTCACAAAGGAGTTAAATTTCAAAAACTTACCGAAGAAAGACGAGAAGCATGGATCAACAATCTACGGCTAAATGCAAGAGCTGCGCAAAGTATACATGCCAGAGTTTGCAGTGACCACTTTCTAACAGGTAAGATTCGCGTCGTTTAAATTGGGTTTTCAGATATTTTATTGGACAGTCATTTAGAAAGACAAGCATTCATACGTAAGGTTAGATATGTTATTTTTACGCCCTAGCTTGGTTGAAACCAGAAAGTGTTTGAGTGCTAATGTTGTTAGCAGCTAGCTTAGGGCTGACATTCTCATTTCACATCTTACTTTACTATTTTTAGGTTGTCCGAGCGCAGCGGGTGATGTAGATTCCCAAGACTGGGCCCCTACTGTTCACCTGGGATATCAAAAAATTGGATACCAAAGAATTAACAAGAGCCCCCAAACAGAAGCATCAGGACAGCGGAGGAAAGAGCTAAGGCACGGAAACGTCCCTGCACCCTGTTATCACTAACTACTTAAAAACTCGCTACTCACCCAGGCAGAAACAAGTCGACAGCCATTTAATGCTTCTTCTGATCCTAAATGGTTGACCCAAACTGAAAAAAATAAGTGTATGCTTCCAGGCTTTTGAAAGCTTTCATCTGACTCGTTGTATAATATGAGGTTTACAGCAGCAGATAGTTATGTTGACGCCGGGTAAATCCTCAAGATTACATGAGAAGTCTTCTTTTGTCGAGATAATATGGATCATATCCTAAATATACGCGTATTTTTTCGCGATACCTCGTTTGTGCCAGCCCATTTGGGGCATTGGCGTACTCAGTGTGATCCATTTTGCTCTGTTTCGAACCGGAGAAATCCACTTCCTGAAAAACCATCTGAATTTCGCGCGTCATCCGGGTCACGTGTCTGCGACCCAGCGATTGGTTTTTTTTCCAAGAAGTTACTCAAGTAAATGTAAATTAATTACTTCCTAACTCTGCTCACGAGTATCCTACAACTGCATACTATGTTTATATTAATTTACAAAATGTTTATACTATTCTTTCTGCGTCCGGGCTCGGCATGGACCCCAGAGTTTAAAAGGCTTTAAAAATACAGGGTCTGATATAGTTCGAGATGTGCATACAGTAATAAAATCAGAGTGTAATTGTTAGCAAACACGTTGTCAGATTGATTTGCAGGCTTCTTGGATTTTCATTTTGTTGAAGCCAAAGGAGAAACATTAAGACCAAACAGGCTAAAGGAGTATATAACATAGACTCTGGAAGTATTTAAAGACGTATGGAGCAAATTAAAACCCCGCCAGAGGGACTGGGAAGCAGTCTGTTCCCGGGAATGTGATTGGTCCGGACTCTCCGAGTATTTCCGCTGCCTGAGACTAGCTAACCGACAAGCACCAGACCCCCCCCCCCCTCTCCTCTGTGTGATGTACAGCGATAAAAAAAAAAGGCCAATCCCACCGCTTTTAGGACTCGGAATAAACTGTAAACCGCATGTGGAAAGTTACGTCTCCTGAACCCAGAGAGTGGGAGTAAAAAAGGTGAGCTGACAAATCCTATTCAGCAGGTCTTTGTGCCAGATCCCACCTGCTAATGCTAGCTAGTCAATGCTGCTGTTATGGAGCAGCATTGACTAGCTGATTAGCAGGTATCGATAATCAATAGCTGTTACGACGTGGTGCGAAGCTGGATTGGAGAGAAGATTTTAAAATGTCAAAGGGTTTTAATTTCTGCCTTTGTGTTGAAGCTGAAAGCAGATGCATCAGCGTGGAGAACAAAAGCTCTGCAAAAGCCCAACATTAGCATTAGCTTGTCTGCAGAAAGGGCTACTGTGCATAATAGCAGCTCTGCAAGAGGAGCCAGGCTGTAGCTTATAATGTCTGCTGCTCGGGCTCTTGCATGCATTGAAAAGAAGTGTTGGTAGTGGGTAGGATGTTTCAACAAGCTACACTTTAAATTCTCGTGTTTTGTTTTAGGTTTTTTTACTTAATGATTTCTTAAAGTCAAATTACAATGCTTTGTGTTTGTTAGCCCTCTGACTGGTCGATATTCATTAGCTTATAATTAATAAATTACTGTTAAAAAGAAAGAAAAACCTTTATAGTCTGGTTTTATCTGGGTAGTGCTTTAAAGAATTGAATAGAAATCTATTTTATTGTCCCTCAGTAGGGATATTCAGGTGTATTCAGCTAAGTCGAAGCATGTAGGTTTACACAAAAATGAACATGTAAAAGCAGAACTAAGAATAACCTACAGTCAGTACTATCAGTTAACTTACAAGATAAGAAAGAACTGTACAAGTATTAGACATAGCAGATTCAAAGAAACCGCTATGTCTTCCTATTGACAACAGTCCATAAATACTCTAGTGTGCTAAGCCAAGACAAGCAGGGTTATTTAAAAATGTGCATAAGAAACAACAGTACCTTGTTTATAAGAAGTGCAAACAACAACAGTGAAAGTGCTACTGGGAGGAAGGATCTCCTGTAACGCTCACATGTGCACGTAGGATGCAGCAGGAGCTTTTCAGATCTGTAACAGCCTAATGTTTGGGGTGGGTGACATTATCAAACAGTGCATTATGTGGAGGGGTCATCCTACATTACAGTTGGCCTTCCTGATTGATGATGAACATTGTTGTCAACTGTAATTCAACTCGGTTAAATGTATTCCTGTGGTGTCAATTCACAACAAAAATCATCCATAAGAACTAGGGATGCACCGATTTCCCTAATTTTGGGAAATCTTTTTATAGGAGAAAAGGAACTAATCCATGTCATGCAGAATATTATCACATCAATCTAATCGTAAAGAGATATTGAAATTCCATAAGATCAAGTTTAACTTTAATTATATTACAATACTGTTAACTTCAGATTATAATGCCAAGTGGCAAAAAGTTACTCATTTAAGAAGCCCCACCAATTGCATCCACTTCCTCAGCAAATCCGCTTGAGCAAGCATATGGCGACTGCTGACAGATGATTGTATCAAATTGAGTTAAAAACAATCTCTCTTTCTGAGCAAACATGTGGCAACAGTCCAAAAGACAGACTCCATTTTAACCTGAACAAACCTTTTGGTAAATGCATCTTTCTGCCTCTTGGAAGGCAGTTAAACAACCTCCTTTAATTAAGGCTTTATTGTGGAGTTTGTTTCTGTGCTGAAGTTGGAATTTTTACTTGAAAAGTCAGTTCTCGAACAACCCTGGTTTCAAATCCAATATGGCTACCATTTGTTTAACCTGTCATTCACGAGAGGACCCAAATTTGGGTCCTCTCGTGACAGGGGTGTCAAACTCCAGTCCTCAAGGGCCGCTGTCCTGCAACTTTTAGATGTGCCTCTGCTGCACCACACCTGAAAAGAATAATTAGGTCATTAGCAAGGCTCAGGAGAACCGATCTACACAGGGAGGAGGTAAGTAAGCCATTTCATTCCACTGTTTTTTACCTGTGGCACATCTAAACACTGCAGGACAGCGGCCCTTGAGGACTGGAGTTTGACACCCCTGTCATTGTGAATGACAACCTGTGAATGACAGGTTTAAAACCTTGTGAAAATTCCAGAAATATAAATTTTTATTTCAGCTGTTTGCTCCATTCTGCTCTGAAATCAGGACTCAGATTTGGGAATGTAGATGTAAGTGTTGATATGTATAAGTGGCCGATTATGCTTCATTGAACAGCTTAGGAAAAGGTCTATGGGCTAAACAAAACATTTTCAGCACAATTTTTCCACAAAGCCATTATTACATAATGAGATTTTAGTCTGCTCAGTTCTGGCTATTTCTAAAACGGCTTCTTTCAGAATGAGCTGCCTGTTTTAGGACCTCTTGTCACCTTAAATCCAAATGTTTACATGAAAATGGCTGTGAACAAATGTGCAGTTATACAACCGTCTTTGAACACTGTACAAACACCTTGTCTGAGTCAACAAACTAAAACTTAGGGGGGGTTTTTTGTTGGGGTTTTTTTTTCCCAGCTGCCATTTTGCAGCTCATACAGCAGTAAGACCAGCAGATCTAATGTGCTCGAATTCCACTTGGGTTGCTAGGTGAGGGACTGGGGTTTGGCTGGTGTTGCTAGGTAACAGGCTGGGGTTGCTAAGTAACAGTGCAGTGCCAGTTGGTTCTGATTTAACAGTTGGGAGGTTTTTGAAACGGCTTCTTCTTCAGACACCAAAAAGCATTAACTTGTTGCCAAAAAAACGACCGGGTGGGTTTATTTTTAAGAGCTTAAGCTGTTTTCAGAGAAGCAGTTGGGACTAAATGGAAGTATAAAAATGTGAATTTTTTTAAAAATTTATTTGTCTGTTTCAGGTCCACCATGTCTGAGCTTTTCATGGAGTGTGTAGAGGAGGAGCTGGAACCGTGGCAGAAACAAGTTCCTCAGGTTCATCTCATCGATGATGATGATGACGACGATGAACCCATCTTCGTTGGCGTTCTCTGTATGTTAAAGTGTATCCCCTATATGCTCAACATTTCTCAGTAAATTGAAATATCCTCAATTTAGTTTTAAAAGCAATTTAAAAAACTGAAATTCGTATTACAGAGTTACACATTTTAAGTGTTTATTTCTGGTTTTGGGGGGTGAGGGGTTATGGCTTTAGTTTGTAGCTAATGAAAGCCCAAAATCCAGTTTCACAGTACATTTTAATATCATATAACATCAATAAATGTGCAAAAAGGTTTGTATACTGAAATGCTAGCTTATTAAAAAGTACATTCATGTACTGAACATTATAAAGACTCGATGTTTGGTTGCTTTTTCATGAATTATTGCATCAATGCGGCGTGGCATGTAGGAGATTAGACTGTGACTAATCTCAGCCCATCTGGATTGTTGGTTCTGTTGACTATCATCTTCCTCTTGACAACAGTCCACAGATACTCTTGTAGGCTAAGACAAGACGAGTTCAGTGAGTTCATTCCTTAATATGCTCTGATGCAGTGCTCTGAAGTGGCAGAGTCTTTACAGCTCATTTTTTCTGTAGCTTACCTTTGTTGACATTCTGCCTGACATGATAGTGCAGGCTTTAACTGGGGAAAAAGCCAAACATTCTGTATTAAAAATAGTTTGTCTCCTGTATTTATTTATTTTTTTAGAAAGTAAATGTTCAGTTTTATTTAAAATTAGTAATATTTTAGCTCTCGAATTGAATTCCCTTAATAAATAAGCTTTTGACGGTATACCAACTCATTGAGATGCACCTGTAGAGCAGCTCTGAAACTAAATATGAATGTGTTGTTGGTGAAAGTTGGAGTTGCATCTTACCTCCTGAGGCAACATGTGATCACCTCTTTGTATTTTCTTACAGCTGGTAACCAGAAGGACAGTAAGCCCAGCCCCGCTCCTCCTCAGAGGACCAGTGCAGGGACACAACAGAAGAAAGTTACTCCAGTTCAGGCCCCTGCAGGCCCCTCACCTATAGTGCTGCCACTGAATGTACCTGTGACTACAGTGAAAACCGTATCCCCCTCCCTGACAACAGTGGCTCCTCAACCTGTTATAGTTAATAATCAGGTATTTTTGATTAGATTTATAAGGAGTAATAATCAATAGGAATAAAAAAATAATATTTCATGTTGATTTTCTTTTCTCGTCTTTAAGGGGTTTATTGTCACTTCTCCACAATTAGCAAACAGCAGTGACCTTATTGCCACCCTTGGATCTCAGTATCCCCCTGGAACATCATTCACAATTGTTCCAGGTAAATCCTGGTTAGCTGTGCTTGTTAGCCCATTTGAAATCATCAGCTTACAGCTGATATTTTTTTTGCTTCTGTTTGTCAGCCCCTCGGCAGCAGGTTTTCCAGCAGGTCTCTTCAGCCACGGGTTTGCCTGGTGTGGTCCACCGGCCTCAGGTTCAGCAGATCAGAAACAACGTGGTGACTCTGGCGAACGTCCAGAGCCCTGCCATGTATTCAGCTCAGTCTAATCAGCTGCAGCCCCAAAGGTCCAACACGCCGTCCCTTCAAAACCTTTCTGGGAAAGACTTGAGCGGTATTTGACTTTATGTGCTGTACAGACTTTACTTGAGCATCGGCTGGAAGTGATTTAGAGCACAAATGTTTCTGTTTGACCTCGTTCAGATCAGAGCTCAGTCAAGCGGGGATTGATGGCGTCGGAGGTGGACAGAGTAGTAAAAAAAGTCAAAATTGATTCTGGTAGGTTTTCACCTCAAAATGTGAACATATTTTGGATTTTCTCATCGTTAAAATAGTGCAAATTGTCACTCTTCTGTGCAAAAGTAACCATCCAAGTGGAAAATGGCGTTTTAAAGAGAACCTGTTCCAAATGTCACGAAGACTTTCCTTCAGAGGAGGCTGTGAACTTTCATATGGTGGTGAGTAAACTGTTGTAAAATCATGCAAGATCCAATCTTGAATATAAAGGGGTCAAATTTCTTATTTAGATCTGTTTGTTTTTAAGTCTATATATTAGGGCTGCACCGATTGCAGCTTTCTGATTGATAGCCGATTACCGATCTTTTAAAAAGCCTAACTTACTGATTCTGATTTTGGCCAATACCAGTTTTTGTCTGAAATGTTGCCCAGTATATCAAGAAAGTTGCTGAATTGGCAACAATGGGGTGATTATTGTTAACTGTAAATGTGCAGACATGACCTGGTCGGCCGGTTTGTCAGTCAAACCTCTGAGAAAAGAAAAGCACAGTGGTTGATTTTTAGACCTTTGCCGAGGTTGATAACATTGATGGATAAGATCGGCTTCACATGGAAAAATCGGCCGATCACCGATCTCCCAAAATGAAGGAAATCGGCACCGATAAATCGGCTGGCCGATAAATTGGTCCACCCCTACTATATGCCCTCTATTACTCTACAGTACGACAAATCTGCCCTGTAGAGCTAAACTTGTCTTTATATTTCAGCGTTGTTGTGCGACTGCAGGAAGTGCAGCTCCGAGCATCGCCAACGCTAACAAACTCATCATGCTAGTCGCGGATTTCTACTATGGAAACTTCGAAGGAGATGCAGAAAAAATGGAGGCACAGAAGACCAACACAACCTTCAAGTGCCAAAGCTGTTTGAAAGTTCTCAAGAACAACATTAGGTAGGTTTGTTGTTTTATAAGTGGGTGTACTTTAATTTGAATCCAGAGATCAAATATGTGCCATAAATAATTCCAGCTAAAGAATTAACTTCAAAACAAGAAGATATGTTTTGTGTTTTAGTTCTTGGGTTATTATTTTAGTAAACCAGTCAGCATGGAATATCTAACACTTTACTAGAGGTAAAAAAGAAAATCCATAATAATGTCAGTTAATGTCAAACCATTTCCTATAGTTAGATATCATTAATCATTAACCCTTAAGAAAATGACTACATACCATTTACAGAAGAAGAATCAATAAAAACACTTTTTTAAACATATTGGTTAAAATGCATTACAGATGTTAAACTTATCAGGAAAAGAAGAAAAGCTTTAAGATTTTGTGGCTTTTTAATTACTAAATGAGAACTTTTAGGGGTCAAAAAAGCTAATAATTAAAAAAAAGTCACTGGAGATTTAAGCCCACATTAAAGACTTAAAATGGTACTAATGAGCTTTACTCAAAAATAGTCAGCATGGAAAATAATACATATGAATAATTTGAACGCCTTGTAACAGTGTGGTATTTTTTTATTTTTCCCGTTGTGACTTATTCCTTTAATGAACAAAAGTTTCTCTTGAGAATCTGGTTCCCTACTCGTTTCCAGATTGGGGTCATCATACGGCACTGATCAGCCAATCACAAGTCAATTTTGTTGTTACTATGGCAACGTGTTGGCAGAGTTGGGGGGGGTTAAAGTGGACCTCCTTTACAGAGACAAAACATATGCAGCTCCAGAGTATTAACAGTGTCCTTAATGTGGGTTACAAAAGCTAAACTGCACAACTCTAGGCAAAGTTAGAAAAACAGTCATTATTTTTAGAAACTAAGACTCTTTAAGGGTGAGAGTATTTTTTTAGATTAATGATTAATTATACAATCCAGCTGAAGTGGAGGGAGGAGCTTGTAGGTGAAAGGTACATTTTTAAAGGTGAGCTTTGTGCGGATAAATAAATCTGTTTTTATTCATTTTAATATCTTGTCTGTGCTTGGAATCACAGAATATTGCATTTTTTGTTTTGTTCGTTAACATTTTTGAGCCAAACTATCACCATCACTGAGTGGTTTGTGAAATCTCCATCACACAGTGATGAGCATGTTCTCAAACAGCACCTGAGGACTTTAAGGAGTTCCTTGGAAATACATCTGTCTTGTACAAACGCCGGAGCAGCGCACATCTTTGTCTGCCCTAACTTTCCTCCCAGATAGATGACTGCATCACACCGTTTTCCCTCCTGGGCCTAAAGATGAAAAATGACTTCTAGTTTACTTGGCGTGAAAACTGCCCCTTTGATTAAATAACTTTGCTTCAGAACAGTGCAAAAAAAGCTTCTGTAAGCTGCTTTTAATGGGGAAGCACATTTGTACTGGTACGGCACTCTTCACAGTCGGGGGTCATAGTTCACCCACAAGAAAATTTCTGCTGGGGGAGCTGAGGCTGCAGAATGTTCAGGTTGAAAAATGGGCTGCGCCTTGCCAGGGCAGCGGAGGCAGGTAGCTGCGGAGGTGCTGCAAGCAGCTATGGAGCACTACATCATTAGGAAGAACAAAAACATTCCCATATAATTGCTGATATTATAACACCCATTATACATACTTAGAAAGTGAGTTGTGGGGAGATTTCTTCATTTATCTTAAAACCCCCAAGGACCGGGACTAATGTACACAAGTCATGAATAATTAATTATCTCTCCACATCTTAATGACGTTTATCTTCTTTGAGGAACTAATATACCAAAAAATGTAATGAAAACCTAATGTTTTTGGCATTTTCATTAACTTGATGTGTTTAGCACAACATATTTGTCCATTGGTTCTTTGAAGTTGTCTTCAGTCATATTTTTTAATCAAATGTTTAAAGGGAACCTATTAAGCACTTAAAAAAAACATCCAACCTTCTTTTTTTTTTTTCGTAGGTAACTATAATTTTTGGTGCCTGGAAAATTTGCTGTTTCAAAGTTACATTCTGCACTGCACCGTTACCTAGCAACCCCAGCAAAGCCCAGCCTGTCACCTAGCAACCCAAGTGGCGCTCTATCATGTTTGGTCCGCTGGTTTTATCGCTGTATGCGATGTATAAAAGACAAGTGTTTTGTTGTTAGCTTACTGTTCAGAAACCCCTTTGCTGCATTCTTGTTGGCTATGTAGGAGGCTCCACTTCTGCTTTTCAAAGATGTACAGCTCTGTAATTGTTTTTAGGCAGATCTAACCAGACTAAATTCTCGTTGTCCAAGAATAATTTTGTGTAAAAACAATGTAATGAACATGTTTTGTATATACTCATCCTAACTTGTTCCAGAAGCATAACAGGTCACCTTTAAGCTTCTTTTTACCTCAATGTGTAAAATACATTTCTGTATTTTAAGGACTCGGTATCACTTCCACCTCTTCTTGACGGCAATAAAGAGTTTAACTGCTGGTATGAAGTCAGCCTTAATGCAAATCTTTATGGTTGTTCTTGTTACAACTCCACTATTGTTCCCACTGACACGAACACCAGCGTCAAACTAAAATACAACATAAACTTAAATGAGATGGCGTCATGAGTACAATAATGACATAAAATTGTTTTAAGACATATAAACATACCTCGCTGGCTCTCCCTTCTTTTGAGGTAGAAATGAGGTTATTCAATAAACTATTTAAACTTAAATTACTTTTCTACAGCCACTTGCTAAAGTCTTGCTTCCATATGTCGTGCATCTTTTTTCTGGTGTCCCAGCAAACATGCTGGATTCCACTTCCTACTTAAACCTTTCAAATTAAATGTCACAATAACAAAAAAATATGCATAATGCAAAATAAAACCTATAAACAAAACTCGGAGTGTGTGTCTGTCTTCCTGTGCAGGTTCATGAACCACATGAAGCACCACCTGGAGCTGGAGAAGCAGAACAGCGAGAGCTGGGAAAGCCACACGACCTGCCACCACTGCTACAGGCAGTACATGACTCCCTTCCAGCTGCAGTGCCACATCGAGAGCGCTCACAGCCCAATTGAATCTTCAAGTAAAAAAAACATGATCCAAACATCTCTCCCCCGCCCCAGACTTTTTGATTTAATGTTGGGGCATTGATTACTTTTGTTTATGCTCACTTTGCAGCCAACTGCAAGATATGCGAGCTGGCGTTTGAATCGGAGCAGGTGCTCCTGGAGCACATGAAGGCCAACCACAAACCCGGTGAAATGCCTTATGTCTGCCAGGTCTACTGCTTGTCATTATTGTTCAGCTATTGCTTACCTAATGTTTCCTGAAAAATGGAAACCAGACACTAACGTTGTGCTCAACTGACTCCACAGGTCTGCGATTACAGGTCTTCCTTCTTCTCAGACTTGGAGGCACATTTCCGAAGCGTCCACGAGAATACAAAAGACCTGCTCTGCCCGTTCTGCCTCAAAGTGCTGAGAACGAGTCACATATACATGCAGCACTACATGAAGCATCAGGTACGACGCCAACGCGCTGCATGGAGAGGAGTTTGTTTTTCTTTTGCAGAGAAAAAAGAAAAAAATGATAGAAATTAGCAGCAAAAACATTATGGCAGTGGTAGGACTTGATTAAATTTTTTATTGACTTGATGGCAGGATATCTAATTAATAAATTGCACTTTAATTGAAAACCATATATTTACAGAATAAGCAACATTTTTAATTCAAAACCCATTTTTGCTGCTAATTTATAATTTATATCAAAGAAATTTATTGCTTAACTTCTTTGAAAACATACTTACTTAGAAATGTGGACTGTAAGCGTTGGGGATGGCTCATATTTTATATATATATTTGATATTTTAGGCCTGAATAGCTTAACATTGGCCAATTCCTTTTTGCTAATGTCTTTGTAAGCATCCCATCATCAGATGTCTTTTTTTTTTTTTTTTTTTTTTATTCAAAAATTAACTCCAAGGTGGGACAAGAGAAGCGGCTTCTTTCCAGATGTCACTTGTGCAACGTATTTAAGGCTGTACCAGAAACGCAACACAAAGGTTCCTGCTCAAGACTTCTACATGTAAAAGAAAAAAAAAAATTTTTTTTTTGATTGTTTTACATTTTTAACACATTTAAATCTTTGAAATAATTTTTTTTTAAATTAACTGGTTAAAGTCCTGGCCCTAAATTAATTATATTGGAACAATAAGGGGAACAAATGTTTGGTAGAGGTAAAGATGTTAGTTGAAAAACTTTCTAAAGCTTCCTAAAAATGTCACCTGGAGGTGAAATTAGGTTTGACCTGAAACCTCCTCTCTTTCAGACTCTTCTACTGCAGTCACCTTCTTCGGGGTTGTCTAACAATGTAAATGTTTAAAAAATAAACATTGTTATATTTCAGAAAAAAGGGATCCATCGATGTGGAAAATGCAGACTACATTTCCTCACCTACAAGGAAAAAGCAGAGCACCGGACTCACGTCCACAAGACGTTTAGGAAGCCTAAAGCGCTGGAGGGTCTTCCTCCGGGCACAAAGGTCTGAACAGCTCAATCATATCAATTTGGACATTTTATTTTAGTTCAACTGGCTGAATCCATGTTCTGTTGTGGCTGCAGGTTACAATCCGGGCCTCGCTGACAGGAAAGGGACCGATAATGCCACACGGCTCCAATCGATCAGCGGTTACCGTGACTCCAGAGCCGACGGGTTTCCCGAACTTCAAAGTCAAGGCTCCGGTAAACCTATCCAGGTCTAAAATGAAAGACCCTCGGATGGGAAAGGCCAAGTCTACTTATAGCAGAAAGCAAGAACGTCGACCTTCCAAGCACAACCTGGCACTCAAAAATCTCAGGTTCGTTAAGGATTCACTGCATGGTTCTCTAAATTCACAGACGGCTTCAGTCGAAACACACAAGACGGAGCAGGAAACTGAAAGGCTTATATAGTATTTTATATAGTGGTTAAAGAGCTGACCTGAAAGAAAACACTCACACTAACACTCTGAGAATGAAGTAGAAACATGAAGTTCCACCTTCCATGTGGAAGGCAAAATTAGTCATTTGTTGTAGGTTTGCAATCCACAGTCTCTAATTAGGGTTTAAGTTAATTTTACGGCCTATATTGGGGTTGCTAAGCATAATATAGCATATAGCAAGATGTCCTGGTGTAAAATGGTGTTATATTTAGATATTTTGGCTAAGATTTAACTTTGCTGACTTTAAGCCTGAACACAATCTTAAAAAAATGGCGGCCTTTCTCCCTGATGTTCTTTGTCCTGCGTTTTCAGTGCCAGTGACGGTTGCTACACATGCATCGAGTGCAACAGCGAGGTCGACGACTTCTTTTCGCATTTTCCGATGCTCTCAAACTGCGGCGCATGCACGTACCGAACAGGATGCAAAGTGTCTTTCGGGAATCACATGATAAAGTGAGTAACAAGTCGTCGTTTTTTGCTGTTAGCCACTTTCCCATACCGTTACTATCACCACCAATCTGACGTTGCCTCTTCACCCCCTTTATCAGATTTCATAGCACCATCAGCAAACAGAGGATTTTAAAAATGGATCGCAGAAAGACTTCACCTGGAATAAAGTAAGGAAGCTTTTTCTTATCTCTGAAGGCAAAAGATCTGAGGCGGAAAGTGACGGAAGATTTCTTGTTTTTGTTCAGATTAACCCTCATCTGTCTCAACTGCGATCTGCTTGTTGATGCGTCCGGTGGAGACCTGATGTCCAAGCATTTAACCGATCAGCCGCTTCACACATGTAGAGTCATTCAGGAAAAAGGTTTGTATTCTTTAAATTCTCAGGCCTGTTGCAAGGTTTCTTATAATTGTGAATAAAGAAAGAAGTGTTTCTTTCTTGGTTTAACTAAACAGACATCAGACCTGAAGACAAAGACCAGGACAAAGTGTGAGTAGAAACTCTTACTGGCATTAAATCTTAAAGTAAAGAACTGCTATTCTACTTGCAGGGACTTAACTGGTGGCCTACAGAAGCAGCCATTAGCGGTTTTTAATTTCAAAATTTAAGAAAAAGTAAGGAAGTTGCTTCATTTAGCAGAGAAACACAGCCAAACATTACTGATCTGAGTCGGTAATCAAATTATAACATGTTCATCACATCTTTTGCACAAAATTATTCTTGGATAATAAGATTTTAGTCTGCCTATTTTGAGCTCCTTTCAAAATTAGCTGTTTTAAGGTCTCTTGTCACTTTAAATCCAAATTAATAAGCTGCTGCTGGACATAGCTGCCAACTCTCACTTTATTCACACTGCAAACAGATGTACAACTATACAACTATTCATCTTTGAGAAGTAGAAGTAGAGTCTTCCACACAACCAACAAGAATGCAGCAAGTGGTTTCTGGATACTTGGGCTACGTTCACACTGCAGCCTGAAGTGACCCAGTTCTGATTTTTTGTCAAATCAGATTATTATTATTTATTTATTTATTGCCATTCATACTTCCAAATAAGTGTGATCTTTATGTGTTCTCCAGTATGAACTGCAAACGACCTGAAAATGTCCTGCATGCGCAATAACGTCACACATAGAGAGCGTGCCCAGTGTTTTACCAAGCCCTATAAAAAGAAGAAGTGCTCAGTGTTTGCAGAAGTAAACATGGATGCAAACGGTGGAGCACAGCTCACACATTTGAAGTTGTTGTCCGACCGGAGTAGCATATTAACAACTCAATCCTCATTATAGTTCGTTGTGGTTGTTGTTTTTCTTCTTGCTTGCGCGTATCAGGCCGCAGAATAGTGACATTTGTCGAGTATTGGTATCGTTCAGGTCAGATGAAGGCGACTTGCAGATTCAGGTCACATTTAAATCTGATACGTATCAGATATCCAAGTGGTCTGGGTCGCATTTGAAGAAAATCCGACCTCTGTTGTTCAGATTGTCATAAAAAGATCAGAGACAGGTCGCATTATGGCAAAAAAAAAAAATTGGTATTGAGTCACTTCAGGCAGCAGTGTGAACGCAGCCTAAGTCAGCAGCAAAGTCCATTTGTCTTTTCCAGCAGCCACACCACTGAGTAAAAACCAACTGGCCAAAGGTGCTTTAGTTCTGTTTGGGTTGCTAGGTAACCGTCTAGCTTTGGCTGGGGTTGCTAGGTAACGGCGCAGTGCCTGTTGAATGTGACTTTAGAATTTTTCCAGACATTACAACATTACTGCCAAAAAATTACTAAATGTTTTGTTTTGTTTGTTTTAAGGGCTCATTTTATTTTTAGTCATACAGACCCAAATGGAAGTACAAAAATGTGAATTTTAATATACTTTTTTAATTTAATTTGACACAGGCATATCCAGCAGTCAGCAGATGACAAAGAGACAGCGACCCTCTTGCCAACGACAACAGCTTTAGAGCCAGAAGAAACGGACTCGAGACCGTCTGATAACGACATATCTGCAAGTGAGGCACCTGATGATGCCCACCGGCCTGAATTAGAGCAGAAACTACCAGCAGACGAGCAGGAAAACGACTCGCCAAATCCCAGGTCGGAGGAAGGCGTTGAATTAAAACAGCCGCCTTCGGAGGCCGCTTCGCCGTCTTCATCAGATGTGCTTCTGATTCCCTCTGAGGACTCTGAGGGTCACACAGAGAGCCTCCACATCAAGGAGCAGCTGTCCGTCTCAGACGGTTTGCTGGATCCAGTGACTGGAGAAAAAACACCTTAAATTATCCGTCGCTGACATCAGCTGAAGAAAGCGGACGATTCTCTAAAGATCTGTACGTTGTTTTCAAAGTACGATGAAATATATACTTTTTTTTTCTCCTGCTTTGGCTGTTCTGGACTTTCCATTTACGAACAAGAACAATCATTTAAAATATAGTTGAAAGGTTTTTCACCACTTGTCTTTTTAATAATAAAAAAAAAAAAACATTAAATGCATCCCTGCTGATTCCAGGATACCGTCTGTTTGCCATTAGACTTGAATATTTTAGGCTAATTCTGTGTTTCCTAAATGCTGATGTAGTCTTTGCAGCACATATGTTAACATCTTTTATGAAACTAGGTAATTGTGCTCTTTTTTTTTTAAACTTTGGAAATTTTATTTTTTTTAATTGCTTTTATTTTAATGACTTAACTGAAATGGATCTGTAAGATGGTTTTATTTTGAGAAAAAGCTTTTCCGTTAAGCTTGTGCATGTAGTCACCCTCTAACCATGCATTAAAAAATAACAGTTTGTTTTGGGGGATTGCTTTAGCAGTGTGTGAACCTTTGCAGAAAAATCTATTTTTAATTTAGATTTTTTTTTTTTTTAATGATCTGAATTAGGTTTTACTCTAATATCAGTTTTAAACCTAGTGTTAATTTGTAGTTTGGTCATCGTGTGATGGTGTGTTTTTTTTTTTTTTTTTTGTTTTTTTTTTTTTTTAATTTTGATCAAATTATCAGCTGAAGCAAACTTTTTTTTTTTTTTTTTTTTTTTTACTAAAATGTTCAATTGTTTACATAAAATTCCGGAGCGTGCGTAGTTTTTGTTCAGTATTGACTGATAGTTTGCAACATCCCAGACTGACTTTGTATTCTGCACTCTGCTGATTTTCAACCATGATTAAAATCATGAGCAGAAAATCGTTTGGGATCTCATAGGAAATGTTTCTGGTGCAGCTTTGTGAACGGCGTGGCTCAGACGAGCACAGTGGGAAAATATTTATGTACGTTTTCTGTCTTTACCAGGCTGAAAGTTCCTTGTAATAGAGATGTTGACATGTTCCCTTCAGAAAAAAGGTGAAAATGACCTTTCATTGTTTTTAATTCTTTTTACGTGTAAAAACTACCCTGTAAATACATTTACTTCTATGTATAAATGTTTTGATGATATTCCTGTTATATTCTCTATATACATCACATTATGCCAGAATCTGCATTGTGGATTATAGCAGCAGTTCTCTTTTTTTTTTTTTTTTTTTCCTGTAAATAAACATTGAATAGAAGACTTGTGTGTTAATCATACTTTAAATCAGTTGTTATATTACACCTGCAACTTGTTAAATATAGTGAATAATAAATCCAGCAAAAATTTGATAATTGAATCTCCTTTGGACCAATTCTAAGAGTCAGTGAAGTAATTTTTTTAGTCCAAAATTGGAATTTGTTCTCAACTTACTTGGTTAAAAAAGTTATGAATAAATAAAAAGTTTCTAAGATATTTGCCTTTGAAACTTGACCAAAAATACTAGTTAAGATTCTTTGGGGTTAACATAATAGATCGTAATTTTGTCAATCAAATCACATCAGCTTCTAAAATTTAATGTATTACCTAATATTTGAGGCCATCATTAAGTATTTTGATCAACTAAAAACTCAACAAAAACATCGTACATAGTTGGATGTGTTTATGGCGTTAAAAATGAGGCTCTGGTTGATTATTAGTAGTTTTGACGGCATGTTGCATTATCTGTTTTTGCATTATGTTACATTATTTTTGCAGCTTCACATCTGTTTCTAAAACAGGTTAACATTTAAGCAGACGGCTTCCTCTGCAATACCTTTGAATACCGGTGAAGACTTCAGAAAGCAATATTTCTCCCTCTAGTGACCACTAGATGGCGGTATTGTTGCAGTGAATTTTGTGGGTTTAGTAAAAACACTTTTAGTTTAACTTTTATTTTTAAGTTTATTTAGTTTTTATTTAGACTGTTAACATTTATTAAATTCTTAAACGAAACAAGTTACAGTGAACTAATCAAATCTAAACAGTTCACAATACAAACATCTCTAAAAGGAACCTGTTGAAGTATTTATCTTAAAAGAAAAAAAAAAAACATAAAAGTAATTCAATAAATTGTGTATATCTCCATGTTCATGACTTCCCCCAGTCCAGAGCTTTCATGAATTCCTCTTCTGCAAAGGACAGCAGCTTTGCAGCTTCGAAGTGCATCTGCAAACACAAAGTCATATTTTCAAAGATAAAACACGAACAGAGTGCGGGTGTAAAGTAGAGATCCTCACCTTTTGTCTTTTGAGAATGTCGATCAACTTCAGTTGTTTCTTGAAACCAGCAATAAGTTCAGTTTTCTGCTTCTTCAGAATCTGGTTTTCAGCCAGAAGACTTTCTTTACTTTGTTGTTCTTCACTGATTTTGTCCTTGTTTAACACACACAATAATTAAGAAGTTATAGTTGAATTAGACCAACTTTTCATGCAAGACTTTAAGCATCAGATCACATGAAATTCGGAATATATAAAATAATTTAAGAAGAACATCTTTACCTTCCATAAAATAAAAGATAACTTGAATTATTAGCTACTAAAATCGTAGCTAATAAACATTTGGTCGCTGGTGTCATATTTTAAGGTATTTTGTTAAAAGCTAGAAGCAAGTCTGGGCTACTAAAGTTTTTATTCACAAACTTAACCTTTAAAGTACAAATCACATTTCTAAATATGATCTCTGACCAAATCCACAAACTTCTGACACCACAACTAAAACGATTCTAAGGTCTCTGAGTATTTATGTAAATAAAAATACTCAGGTGTTGCTAGATGACCACTAGTCTTTGCTCAAGACATGTGGCATGATGAGTAAAATTACTCACATGATGCAGATAATGATAACACATGGATTCCTGGTATTTAGTATTAATCCACTATGAAAAGCAGTCAGGTTCTTACCTTGTTAATTTGTTTTGTCTTGGCGAGCTGAGACTTCAGCCTCTCCGCCTCCTCCACTGCTCTGTTCAGACGAACCTCCACGGTGCTGTGGATAAACGCCGCTTGCTTTTGGGATCTAGTCAGAGTTTCTACTTCCTATTCAAAGCGCAGCAGGCATCACTGTTATAAGTTCTGATCTGATTGCATGAGCAGTGAAGGCTGCTGTCATTTCTGACAGATTTGTCTAAGCAGTTCCGGGGACACAAACCTTGTTTAACGCAGACACTTGCAGCTGGAGATCGTCGCATTTTCTGGCCGACTCTTCAGCTAAGGCTTTCTGCTTCTCAGTCTGTGTTTGGTGGATGTTGATGGTCCTCTGCAGCCGGACTCTGTCCTCCTCAAGCTCTTTAATTTTTGCAGCCAGCTTTGAATTTTCTTCGTCCTGAAAGGTGAGGGGCATTTTCTAAATACCAGTAGTCTGCTTATTTCTTGAGACTGAAGGTCTGAATAGTCCAGGAGTTGTGTTTTAGCCTCTTCTTTACATTTATGGTGATAGATAAGATTACAGTGCAGCAAAATGAGTTGCTGGAATGTGTTTTGTTTATTTAATTTTTTTACCTTCTTATGATAATCAGAAGAAAGCGTGTCGATCTCTTCTTGCATAATTCGAAGCTTTGCCTTCAACACTCGTGTTTGACCATCAGAAACGGCTGCAAAGGAAAATACGGTGATCACAGTAAATAGTTACTCATTCTAAAACAATCAATAAATATCAAATACTGGACACACTGATCAATAATTTTCTAACAGTACTTTTTTATTTAAAACAGTGTGAATCCAAGTGCTTCTTACAGGAATAAAACTTTTACACAAAGGTGTAGAGCCACAGTTCTCAGATTGAGGAACTTCGGCTGTTTTAATATTTTTTGAAGGGTAAATTTGAGCAGATTAAATGTAATGGGGAGATGCTAAACACCAATAGCCAAAAACACGATCTGTTCACATTAGTTACTGTTTCATCAGAATCTTTCAAAAAAGAAAAGTGCTGCGGCAGAAATTTCCAGAACTCCCAGCATAAAGACCTGGAACCAGAAACAAGCCGAGTTTCCTTCACCTCTGAAGTTCAAACTTTGATCTGGAAACAGGATTGATCTTACCTTAATTTAACCATGTTCCAGTTGCAAGTTTGAAAAACCACTGAGGTGCGATAATGCTGGAAGACCAGCTCAACTACGACTAGCAGCGCAAACTACTAGCACTGTGCGTCTCTACATCTAGCACTTTCAGAATAAGAGCACAAAACGTTTGGGTCCTTCCAAGCTGAATATTGAACTGTTTTCTAATTTGCTCAAATCATTTGTATCAACATATAAATGTGACTTTATTCTACTTTGGTCATTACCTAATCCTCCGTAATCTTCAGCACTGTCCACTATGTTTTCCTGACCACAGTCTATCTCCTGCAGGCCCAGAATCGTCTTTGCTAAGAAGATATCAGCTTTATTCAATATAGCTTCATCATCACGAGAGTCCTTCAATGTCCTGGAATAAACAATATGTCCGTTTTAAGCCATCATAATAAACAAGGATGTAACTGATGATGCAAGAAAAAATCAAACTCACGCTGTTTTCAATTGTGGCTTCTTTTCTTGTTTCCCAGCATGCTTACTCTGTGTTGTTGATGTGACCCTTTTTTTGCTCACCTTTTAAGGAGTACACAATTCATACTGAGAATTGTGTACTCAGTATGAATTATTAGATTGTCTTTATCACATTGTTCAGCCTGAAGGAAATGCTGCTCCAGATTAAAAAACAAACATCTGACCAAGAACCAAAGTTTCCTTTCTGGTCTAATACCTTCATTCCAGGATCCTGTGCAGCTTTTGGTTGAGATTTTGAGTTTCTGTTGCAGAGGAGTCGGACACACACATACACATATAGCACCTGCTTTGTTAGTTATATTATTTTCATGAACAACAAAGATCTGAATGTATGTGCCTGCACAGTGGAGCTCCCTATGCGCATTGTTCAGTATGCTCTGCCCTCTTGTCACAGCTCTTACCTGAAACCATCTCCACACTCCATTTCCACGGTGAGTTCATTAGAGAGAGGATATGACAGAACTTCACTTTGCTCCCTCTAAAATCCCACAAACAGAAAATATTTACTTTGAAAGTGTTGAAATTCACAAGATTAGGTTTTAAATCTATACTCACAACTTACCATGAGTTGCTCTGCTTGTCTCACTAGCTCTGATGTTTTGGCTTCAAGCTCAGCATTTAACAGCCTGATGGAAACAAGAGGATGCATAAAATAGTTTTGAATACAAGCTGTGAAACTTTTTATTATGTATCTGTTTGTTTATTTTATTATTATTGGAGCCTTGCAACAAAATTTCACTAAATATGTACATTTTAACTGAACAGCTGAATGACTAAAGTATGTGTATGTATATGGTGAGTGTATGTTACCATTTATAGGAAGGAATAATTAATTACTTTGCTTTGTTTAAAAAAGGAGGGTGGTGGAAGGTGATTAGGACATTAACACGTTTAACTATCTTACTTGTACTCCTCCTCCTTGGCATAAATGTCATCAATATGTTTTTTTGTTGGACTCGAGTTACATCTTTCCTTTGGTTTAGCTTCCACCTTCTTGGCGCTCTCTGTACTGGATGATGGACGCTTCTTGGCCTGTAACACAAAAACAAACAACAGAACTGAGTTACAGAGAGATTTAGTATTTAACCCGAGCTTTAGAAGCACTGTGATTGAATTTTTATTTTGTCTGAACTCAGCATTTTGTGAATAATTTGACATTTTCCACTTCGAACACAATCACAAAACGGGGGTAAAAAATTATCTTTAAGCAGATTTAAAATAAAAATAAAAAATGCTTTTTAAGCTGAGAAAACGCTCTGTTTGAACTTTTCTAACACCCAAAGTTAAATATATTCATTACATACCTCCGAAATGACGGCTTTATCCTTTTTCTTACAACTTTTGTCCGCCATTGTTGTGGCTAAATCCGGGTTGCCTAGCAACAACTGTTCAACAGCCGAAAGTACGGAAGCTCCTGAAAGACATTTGCATGGAATTTCAGCGTTTGGCAACAAACGTGAGAGTACTGCGAAATCTTCTTCAACAAAGACATTCCCGCTATTTTTGAAAAAATAAATACTGAATAAGGTGATTTACTGAGGTCACATTTGTTCAAGAATAGTAATTAAATGAATTATGACAACATTTAATTTCCCTTTGGGATCAATAACATATTTTTGAATTTTATTTAATTGAATATAACAGTTAAAACATGAAACATTGAGGGGTGTTGTGATACCTCATGTGGACCTAAGAGATAAGATAATAAAACAATAAAACAATATGTATTCCTTTTCTCCATATCCTTCACATTTCTCATTGTTTTTCTTCTTCCCCCATTTGGTGTATTGCAAAAATGTGTGCTGCATAACACCGACGACTGTACAGGAATGACCCGGTGTCATTACATATCAATCATCTGAGATATTACTTGGAGGGGCAATCTGGTGTCATAGTGGAGAAACACTGTTTTCACTCTCAGTAGGAGATATTCAATCCTAATTTTTTAGATTTCACTAATGTTTTGAATTCATCCAAGAAACAAAAAAATCTGTTGTATCACATGAAGAGGACTTTGGACATCTGTAGATTAAAAAAACTTTTACATGGTACACTCCTGCTGACAGGCAATGAAGAATGAATGCTGAAATTGCACCTAAAAGCTGTTTCAACAAAGTGAAAACATTTGTGCAACTAGGTTATTGCCCATTTTTCCATTTTTGTACTTATTCCCCCCCATTACTTGTTCTGGTGAATTGTATAGAGTAAATGTCACATTAAAAGTGGACAAAGTCTGTAAATTATTTATTGTTTTGTTTATTGTGTGAGAATTTCTTCTCAAAACTTTACAGCCTTATCTGGTCTGAACATTTCACAGTGAAAACCAGAGAACAACAAAAGAAGTCGCTCAAATTAAGACCAGATTATTTGTATAGCACATTTCAGCAACAAGCCAGTTCAAAGTATGAAATAAACAATAAACAGTACATTTCTCAAATGTCATCAAAAGTCTACTACTAATCAAAGCTATAAACATGAGGGTTTTCAGCCCACATGTTTAGAGCTCACATGTGGGCTGAGTTCCTTTGACTTAAAGGAACTCAGTGTTTCAGCTGTTTTACAGTTTTCTGGAAGTTTGTTCCACATTAGTGGAGCATAAAAACCTAATGCTACTTCTCCTATGTTTGGTTAAGTTTGACAAAAAATGATTTCCTAATTTTCACAACGTCGTTCAAACTGATATGCATGTATGTATTTACATAATCGCCAATAGAAAAACAAATTTTCCTTAAGTGTAGATAAACATGCAACAGACACTAAAATATCATACATTTTTAGTTTGGAGGAGACATGAAGAGAAAAAAGTTGAACTGCGAGCTTTTCTCTATTTTCTGTTATGTGTTGCTGTGATGAATGAGCAGCTGTAATAAATATTTTTTATTAATAAAAAAAAAACATTTTTATTAATATATTTTTATGTATTAAGCTGTGCTTTAACAATATATTTTTCAAAATATGTTTCAAAAAACCTGAGTGAATAAGTGAACAAAATATTAATCAACGCAACTTCAAACTGAGGTTGTTTAACACAGGATTACATTTACAGTGCAGCCCCATAACATGAAGAAATGGCTTTTTAAGAAGGACAGTGAGGATCATGTTTATTGTGTCTTCAGCATGGCCTTGATGAACTCATCCTCCGTGAAGGACAGCAGCTTTGCTGCCTCAACGTGCATCTGCACACAAAAAGTTATGTAATGTTTTAAAATGTGAAACAAACCACACTGATTACGACAGTAAAATAAAAATACTTACTATATGTCTTTTCAGAATGTCGATCAGCTTGGCTTGCTTCTTGAAACCCGAAATAAGGTCGTATTTCTGCTTCTTAAGGAGTTTGTTCTCAGCCAGCAGATTTTCTATAGTTAGATTTTCTTCACTGCTCAGGACCTACATTAACACAAGAAATCAAAATGATTCAATTAAATTCAGTTGAATTCAGTTTATTTGCATGGATCTAATTCACAATAAATGTGGTCTTGTGACTTTACAAAGAAAAACACTGCATATACAGAAATATAGAGTAAATTCAATCACTCCCCCAATCGCTAGTTTCTAGCCGTTATAGGTGAAGCTGTTCTGCTGGTTCTTGATCGTTCCTCTTTAAATCCTAAGATAAAAACTCCTGTTTTGTTTCTGTTCAGCTGGAGGAGCTTATGGCACATAAACAGATTGATTTGTATTTAAACATCACTCAGGTGGGTTCAGAGTCACCTACTGACATTGTTAAGAAGAGCTAGTTTAACAACTGTCCACAGTTCTCAACTGGACTCGGGTCAGGTGAGGAAGTTGCAGAGGAGTGCCTGGATGCATGTGATGGAGCTTTGTCTTTTTGAAAGACTCAGACTTATTCCTGTACTTCTGCTTGAATAAAGGTTCAACCAGCTCATACCAGAGCCCCCATCTCCTCCTTGCTGGTGCCTGACTCAAAGTAGAGCTATTTGCCGGTTACTGATCCATCTATAGATCCATCCATCTGGCCCACCAGAGTCACTCTTATGTCATCAGTAAAACCTTAGAAAAATCTGTCTATTTCTTTTTCCACAAGACGTTTCTTTTGATTATTTGCAGCAAAACGTTTGATGGTTCTGTGATAATACTACAATATCTCAGCAATTTCAAGAGTGCTGCATCCATCTGATAGATTTTTTGTAATTTTTGACTTTTCAGAGTCAGCTAAATCTCTTTTTTGGCCCGTTTTGCCTAAAGAGAAGAACCTGCCTAATAATTATGCACACCTTGAGTATCATCACACAGATAATCATCACCTGCTAAGCTTAAATAGTCTGAACAGATTGCACTTTTTTCAGCTTGGAGTTAAAATATAACTAAAAATAAGGATCTGGATACTCACTTGCCTAATAATTGTGCACACAGTGTAGAAGTATTATTATTAAACTGAACTCCCCATTTGGGTAAACAATCTTCACTAGAGTCTGGAAACCTTTACACTCTCTACTTTTAAAAGACTCTCTTCAATGTATTTTAGTTCTCTGTTGACAACTAATCAGCTTTCTAATGCAATTTTATTGATTTCTACTAATTCCAAGTTTATTTTTTTCCTATATTTAGGATAAACATATCTTTAGTCTGTTGTATTTAGTATAAAGCATTGAAATTAATTCAGCAGACCTTCTTCTTCTTTGCCAGATTGGCTGCAGTCAGTTGGCAATTCATCCTGTCCACCTCCTCATCATAACCTTTAACCAGCTTAGAGAAACAATGAAGGTTACTGTTATTTATTATGGTAAATAGGAAACCATTCAACATCATTGCCAGAATCTAGACATTAAACTTAAAAAATGCTTCAAGCTCATGCTTCAGTTGCCACTGACACAAACCTCGTTTAAGTCATACACTTGCAGATGGAGATTATGACATATTTGGGCAAGATCTTTAATTGAAGCTTTCTGCTCCTTAATCTGTACTTCCTGGACATCAATGGTCTTCTGCAGTCTGGCTCGATCGTCGCCCAGCCTCTTATTTGTTGCAAAAAGCTTAGCAAATTCATCATTCTGAAAGAGAAGAATTTACATGTGTAAAGTCAGGCCAAAACCAATCAGACTCCAAGAAGGTTTAGATTTAAAATTTTAAAAAGAAATCTGTGTATTTATATTTTTATATTCATTATCTTGATATTTAGATACATTTAAAATTAAAATGCTGTTGCATAAACAGGCGAAGAGACCATTGTTGGTATATTTGGGGAATTATAGGGCTTTTAAAATGAAGAATGAAAACATGCTGATAGTTCTAATAAACGTCCACAAAAGCAAAATAAGTTTGAACTACATGGGAGTTTGTTAAGATTTATAACTCTACCTTATTATGATATTCAGTGGAAAGCAGATCAAGTTCTTCTTGCACAATGTGTAGCTTGGTTCTTAAAACCCGAGTTTCATGGTCAGAAAAAGCTGTAAAGTAAAACTGAATAAGTAAAATATGAATAATATAATTACTAAACTTTACTAAACTTTCAATAAATCACAATCATTAAGTTTATTATGGATAAAACCAAATTAGAACAATATGTTGTTCTAATTTATTAATTAATCTTAACAAATAAATTGAGGGTTTATGAGTTTTTTTTAAGTTGACTCAAACATTCAGCATTTAGCAGGTTACCTGCAGCCTTTTCCTGAACACAATCATTTATTTTCTCCTCCTTTTCTTCTTGGTCAGCATCCACATATTTTTCTGTTATTGACACCCTTTTATTGGCCAAATACTAGAGATTACAAAAATAAATCACGTTTTTAGCCTCAACAAAAGGCATCTCCAGAATACTCACAATTTTATCCAGGAAAATATCTGGACGTATACCTTCATTCCAGGATCCTGCATGGTTCTTCCTTTGGACTTTGAAATCCTGCAGCTGAGAAGTTGGACACAAACACATTTATCTTTTAATGAACAGTGGGGATGTGTATCTGTCTACATGGATGGCTTTTTCTGACGGTTCTTAACTGGAAACGTTTATCTTCCATATTCAGGAGCAGTTGGGTAGATGCTTTGACTGGACTTCACTCTCCTCCATCTAAAACCCATTAGAAACTGTTTAACCTTTGAAAGACATCCTGATTGATTTCACATTTTTCTCAATCAACAGGCTAACTTAGGTCCATAAGTTGCCACAGGAGTAAAATCAAATATATTGATAATCATAATTCACTCTGCTTGTTTTAATAGTTCTACTGTTTTGGCTTCCAGCACAACACTCAGCAGCCTGACTGACACAGCAGAAAGTAAAGCACATTACTTATGGATACAGTCCACAATTTATAGCAAGTATTAGCAGAAAAAGAGTATTATTAATTTGTTACAGAGAGATTTGCAAGTTAATCAGTCTTTTTATTTATTTCCGGTTTGAAGTGCAGCTTTAAAAACAAATGCTAATTTAATTTAAATTGTTGGTATATTTAATTTTGTAATACGGGATATAGTCAACACATTTAAAAAACCGACAGGTACAAAACTAACACGTCAGGCTCACTAACATAACAATCTAAGCATCACATACCCGCTAAACGACGGCGTTAATGTTTTAATTATAACTTCTAACTCTGCTGTTTAACGCCTCCAAAGACGCAGTTCTGGTTGCCTAGCAACGACTCCTAAAGTACGGAAGCTTCTGAAGGGCATTTGGCGATATGCATCACCGCAAACAGACAGACATGTTCGTTTGGATGAATGTTTATGGTGCTTTGATAAAATAAAATAAAACTGCTGAAATTATAATCTTGAAACAGGTGTTTTTATCAGTCATTAAAGTAATTTGAAGTTAAAAAGTACAGTACTTCATAAAATCTTGAGAATAATATAACTGAGTCTGGTTTGTCTGGTTCCTCACCTAGGACCTGTCTGCCTTGGGTGACCCTACCAGGGGCATAAAGCCTCAGACAGCATAGCTCCTAGGATCATTGGGACACTCAAACCCCTCCACCACGGTAAGGTGGCAGCCCGAGGATTATGATAAAGTAAATGTTAACGATAAAACTCTACCTTTTCCAAATGTTTGACTAAATGCTGATATTGTACCTTTGTCATATTGATAATTTTAACAACTTATAATAGAAAAGGTCAAACTTTGATAAAAACACAAATCGTCTATTAGCATTCATTTAATTATACAGTTTTTTAAAATTATTTATTACTTCTGACACTGACCAAACATAGTACTTAAACCTTCCACCAGAGGGCATCGTTCAATACACCAGGTTTTACAATGACCAGAAATCCCCAAATAAGAGACTTTTCAAGGACACAGCTTTCGTTTAACTATAAGAATGTCAATATTTTACTCATCTGACGAATATCTGCAGGCATGATAATGTATTTAGTGTCTTTGGTGTGTTCTAATCTGCTACTAATGAGCAAAAAATAGTCAAACTAATATGTTTCACAATGTAAACATTTTATCATCACTCCAACCATTAATATGTGTAAGTTAAGGCATACTAATGTGTTTTTGTGTAACGTAATTCTCAAGGTTTTTTTTTAAACAAGCCTTATGAAAAACACACATCATATCTTTTTAACACCTGTTCAGATGTATTTTCATTTGGCATCATGTTTTTTGTGTTTGTAAGTGTTTCTGCAGGACTGATAAGTAAAGAGAACCCAAACAGGGACATTAAATCATACTGAGAATCAGAGGAAACTGAGGTTGTTTCTTGATGGAATGTCTCGTTTCTAAGAGGGATGTTTTAACCACCACAAACAAAATCTGTGAACATGAATAATTTAAATGTTTTTAATGCGTAATAATAAGGATATGTATTTAGATTTAATTTATTTTTTAGCTATTGTGGTACATTTTGTTCCGATCATAAACTGTTAATGAAAAGAGTCAAAGCCATAAAATTGGGTGATTTGGACCTCTTATCTGAGCGAACAGAATCAATAGCATAATAAATGTGCACGAACATTTCTATAATTTCAACTTAATGTCAGAGGAATAAGAAATCATCCAAATGCACTTCGGCTGACAGTTCAGCTTGTTTTTGATGCTGGCTTCACCACCGCGCATGCGCGTCCCCAGCCGCTACTACTCTCCATGCACATGCGGACAAATCCCACAACGTGCGGGGCAGAGCAGGGCTCACCGGAGGGAGTGATTAGTTTGTTTTCCAGCTGTCTGCTCTGCTGTTGGCGCTCCTTTTTATTTATATCCACGCATCACCCAGGCTCCGGGCAGCGGCGCCTATTTCGGCTGCACAGCCTCCAGACGGACCGACCGGCCGGCCGGCGGGTGTCCGGAGTCTGAAGCGAGCGATGTCGAAGGAGGAGCCCTGGGTGGCCACAACAACAACAACAACAACAACAGGGCGCGCTGCTGTCCCGCTGCAACGTGTCCCGGCCCATGTCCGCTAACCCGACTCCGCCTGTCTCCGTCCAGTCCCGTCCATTCCAGGCCAGTCCCGCTCAGAGGCGCACCCCGATGGCCGATGAGGATCCCCAGCAGCCGGACACCGGAGCGGGGAGTCTACCTGGCCTGCTCCCCGGGCTGCAGGGTGCTGAGGCCAGCGCTCTGCAGCTCAGGATCAAGAACTCCATCTGGTGAGGTTTTACACCTAACTGTTTGGGCATGCACCATGCTGGACAAGACATCTCATGACTACCTGTAGGTTTTGTTTTAGAGCAACACACGAGATGAGTATAAACTTATCTCTTAATTTTAAGTATAAACTGCAGTAGTCTCTGTGGAAATGGAAATGCAAGTACTTCTGGTGCTCAAGTGAAGATAAAAAGTAGTCATGAAATAGAGAAACAAATAAGTACTCAAGTAAGAGGAGGCTATAAAAATGTTTGGTGGAAGCTGATTACGTCTGCAACTAATGGTTATTTTAATAATCGACCATTCTATCGATTAATTGAAAAAAAATGCGCACATTCTAGAAACTATTCATTTAACTACTTAAGCCGTTTTTATACAGCATTATAAATACATTAAAAGATGCAAACACATAAATTAAGTTCTTTTTTTAAATAAGGAGGTAAACATTTCATTTCCTAAATGTAATAACATAAGAACATTTTTCTTTTTTTAAAGAGTTTGAACCAGGTGAGGGTAAAACTAGACCACTACAGACAAAACGTTTCATCATCTTTCATTCAAAATGTTTATATATCTTTTGCATACTTGTGGCTTTGAGTAAGTTGTTCTTTCAGCAAAAAGCCCATTAACGATTAATCAATTACTAAATTAGTGGTTGATTATTTCAATAATTTATTCATCATTCATTAATCCTTCAGCCTGATAGCTGATCATAATATCTGATAATATTATTTAGCCACTATGAGATCAGACAAAAAATATTAAAGTAAATGCAAACTGTAGCTTTTCAAAGATCAGTGTATGTATTGTACATTGACCTCCATATTGGACAGCAGATTAAGTTGATAGAAAATAACATTAGAACAATTAAAGGTAAGGTAATTTTATCTGTATAGCACATTTTCAGCAACAAGACAAAGTGCTTTACATGACTTAGAGGAAATACAAACAAAATAAAAGAAAAGCAAGAGAAATCAATTACTCCACAATTTATAATATAATGGGAGTTTCTCTGAATAAACTAATAGAAAAGAAAAATAGTTTCTCTGAATTCTAAGTTTGTTCTAATTCCTGAGCGGTTGAGTGAAGTACAAAGTATATAAACCTGTTCTGGGTTGCCAGATAAACATAAGTAGTCCATAATTAAAGTCATTTCCCTCACATGAGTTTGTGTTTGTCAATACAGTTCATTACTGTTGAAATTATAGATAACACTTTAGGAGAAACCTTGTGTCCCAGATATTAAATTTAAGCTCATTTGAACTTAATTCTGCAAACAAAGCTAGATCCACCAATCACCGTCTTCTATTATTTTTACTAATTTTATCTTTTTTATGTTAAAAGAATGTAGGACTAAGTTAGAAAACGTGTTTTGGATTGAATTTGTTGTTTTGAATCAAACAGAAACTGAAAGAGATCATCCCCATGTATTCATCAAAGCATGTGTTTTTAACTTGTATTTTATTTCTATTAAACACGACATGCTGTTGATTTGTGTGTTTCAAAAGACCAAAAATGTTGGGAGTTCTTAGTTTTGATGTATTTATTGAATAGGAAGGAAAAATGCAGATTTCTTAGCATTTGATCGGCCTATCGTCAATCAGAGCTGGTAAAAATGTCTTTATTCTGATCTCTGGTTAACAAAAGCATCTCTAAAGTCCTGATGTATTTGTTCTTCCATTAATCCCTTAATGTTCAAGCAGAATTAATGAAGTTATGTGTTCATCGTTAACGTTCCTCCTCGCTAGCCTTCAAATGTTTAATCATGTTTCAAATGTAAGAGTCCTTATATCAGCATGTTGTCTGTTAACATTAATGTTTTTAAATCTACACTTAGAGTTTTGTGCAAGTAAAAGGTCACGACCCTCCCTTCTGCAGCAAGCTCTTCATGTTTATTAATCAAGTTTGAGCTGCTGTGTTGGAATGAAAGAGTTATGAGTATTCAATTATTATTTAGCTTTGATTTCCAAGAAATAATTGAACAAATCATATTTTGGCCTTTTGATACAGTAAACATCGATCCATATGGTATTAAATTCACTCCATTATTATTACTTATCACATTTGTAAAAGCATGCCTACGTGCGTGCAATGCCAATCAATTTCTTCCAGAGTGTGGGATAAGTTTCATTCACAATCCTCTCTAGTCTTTAGTTATCCTGCTTGATTTCGACCAAACGTTTTTCCTTCCACTCAACTTTCTGTTGTGATCCGTGTTTTTCTGTATAGTTATTTTGGGATTTTCTGTGTTTAGTCCTGTTTCCCTGAGTCTCTGTGTTGTCCTGTCAGCCCTTGATTGTTCCCAGGTGTGTCTCGTTCCCTTGATTACCCCTTGTGTATTTAAGTCCACCTGTTGTCTCTGTCTCTTGTCGGGTCCTCAAAGTCCTGGTTAGCTTAGCTCTCTTTTCAGTCGTTTTTGTAAGTTGCTACCGGTATTTAGCTCTGTGCTAAACTCTCTGCTGTGCCCCCTGTGTTGGACTGTTTGAGCTTTCATCATTAAATTCATCATCATCTGGGTCCCTGCGTTCATCCTCATCACCGCCACAAACCACAACTCATGACACTTTCCATGTTTACAGCCAGATTCTTTACCGGTGACTTGCCCTGTGAATGACTGTCACCAGGAAATCTGGCAACTCAGTAGATTTCTCCATAACTAAGTAGGCCATAACATAACATCCATTTTCAAAAACTCTTTTTATTCTTCTTAATATTAACATTTTCTGAAAAGCTGAATTTTGGGTTTTCACTCATTGTTAGTCATAATTATCAAAAGTAACATAAAATGCTTGAAACAGAAATGTGCGAATAATGAATCTATAAATGATCATCATTGTTTCAAACTCAAACTTGATATCCTAATTTACCGAGATGCTCCTGAATATCACCTCGATTTCACTACTTTTAATGAAGGTTTATAGTTAGTAAACTGCATAGTTGCATTAAAAATAGATATTTTTAACAAGACAGAGGCCCAGTTTCAAGGCGTCAAATTACAAAGTCAAAATTTATGATTAAAATATTTGCTATACAGCTCAGGAAAAAAATAAGAGACCACTTAAAATGATCAGTTTCTATGATTTTTAGTGTTTATAGGTTTATGTTTGAGTAAAATGAACATTGTTCTTTTATTCTATGAACTACTGACATGTTCATGAAATTCCAAGCAAAAATTTAGAATTTATTTGCAGAAAATAACAAAAAGAAGCAGTACTTTCAGCCCTCAAATAATGCAAAGAAAACAAGTTCAAATTAATTTAGAAACAATAATACTAATGTTTTAACTCAGGAAAAGTTCAGAAATCAATAACCAGGAGGTTTTCAATGGGGTTCAGTGCAGTGGGCTCTTAGTTTTTTCCAGAGCTGTATATTACTGACATTTTTATAACAAAATGAAGATAAAGTAGTTGATTGTACTATAAAATAGCACTAAATGCCTAGAAAACACATACTGCCCCTTTAAGATGCACAGCTGTTGAATTCAGCTGGTTTCTCCAATACTGTTGGCTCTGTTTTAAAAACATTATTCCAATAAAACCAATTAAGCTTGACTCAACTGCTTGTTTTCTGCTTGTGCTAAATTACTGAGCTGCGTTAAACCCTAAAATAGAGAAATGCATTTGTTTTGCATCATGTAAGCTATGATGCATACAGTGTTGGTTTTTACTCAGGCCTCTGCTCTGACCTTTTATTTCTGAATGAAACCAAGGAGCCATGAAATGCCGAAAGGCTGAGTGACCAGAACCAGTTCAGAGTTCAACCGTCTGCAGAAACGTCACTTATGTGGTGTCGATGTCGTAGACGTTTTCTGCTCTCAAAAGGCTGAAGCTCACAGAGGTCAGAGTTCATTTTCTGTTGTAGCTGCATGGCTGCTGTTTTTCTCATTCATTCCTCACAGAATGAACTGCAGCTGTTGCATCAGTTCTTTATTTCTGCAGCTGAACCGTTGCTAAACATTGCATCAGGTGTCATTCAGCCTACCTGCCAGCTCTACCTCACAAAGAGCTTAATGACGGGCTTTCAGCAGCAGGAAATCCTCGGCCCCCTGGTAACAGCGAATTAAAGAGAGCCGCTCATGTCACGGCTTAGAACCTCTCCTGATTCTGACCCGCCCAGCACCGCCGAGTGAGAGACGCTACCCATCGCCCCCTTCAGAGTCAACAACTGTCTGACTCACCTGAACATGAGAGATGCATCTCATTTAAAAACGAATAAAGGATTTAAAAATACTTTTTATGATTCTGCATTTTGACTTGACCTGTTGTATTTATTATTATACATTCTATGAAGGTATAATGAAGTATTTTAAATCAGAGAGCTTTCTTATTACAAAGATAATATAACAAATGAAGAAAATGTTATATATATATATATATATATATAATTTTATTTATATGTAACAGATTTTTTTTTCTCTTTATCATAATTAACAAAGAAAATAATTGATCATTATAAATTATATATATATATATATATATATATATATATATACACACACACTGCTCAAAAAAATAAAGGGAACACTCAAATAACACATCCTAGATCTGAATGAATGAAATATTCTCATTGAATACTTTATTCTGTACAAAGTTGAATGTGCTGACAACAAAATCACACAAAAATCATCAATGGAAATCAAATTTATTAACCAATGGAGGTCTGGATTTGGAGCCACACACAAAATTAAAGTGAAATGTTCCCTTTATTTTTTTGAGCAGTATATATATATATATATATATATAAATAATTTTATTTATACATAACAGAATTTTTTTTCTCTTTATCATAAAGAAAATAATTGATAATTATAAATTCTAGATTAAAAAAAAAAATATTCCCTTCTCACCCTCTGTGGGTGGTCTCTCTTTCATCCTCTGAACTCGGGTCCTCTACCAGAGGCCTGGGAGCTTGAGGGTTCTGCGCAGTATCTTGGCTGTGCCTAGAACTGCACATTTCTGGACTGAGATGTCTGATGTTGTTCCTGGGATCTGTTTGAGCCACTGCTCCAGTTTGGGGGTGACTGCCCCGAGGGCCCCGATGACCACAGGCACCACTGTGGTCTTCACCTTCCAGGCCTTCTCCAGTTCCTCTCTGAGGCCCTGGTATTTCTCCAGTTTCTCATGCTCCTTTTTCCTGATGTTGTGGTCACTTGGTATTGCTACATCCACCACAACGGCTTTCCTCTGTTCTTTATCCACCACCACAATGTCCGGTTGGTTCGCCATTACCATCTTGTCTGTCTGGATCTGGAAGTCCCACAGGATCTTAGCTCGGTCATTCTCCACCACATTTGGGGGTGTTCCCCATTTTGACCTCGGGGCTTCCAGTCCATATTCGGCACAGATGTTCCTGTACACTATGCCCACCACTTGGTTATGTCGTTCCATGTATGCTTTCCCTGCCAGCATCTTGCACCCTGCTGTTATGTGCTGGACTGTCTCAGAGGCCTCCTTGCACAACCTACACCTTGGGTCTTGTCTGGTGTGGTAGATCTGAGCCTCTATTGCTCTGGTGTTTAGTGCCTGTTCCTGGGCGGCCAGGATGAGGGCCTCTGTGCTGTCCTTGAGTCCAGCTTTCTCCAGCCATTGGTAGGATTTCCTGATATCAGCCACTTCAGTTATTTGTCGGTGGTACATCCCATGTAGGGGCTTGTCTTCCCATGATGGTTCCTCCAGCACCTCGTCCTCTGTTCCCCATTGTCTGAGACATTCGCTGAGCACATCGTCCATTGAGGCTTTGTCCTTGATGTATTTATGGATCTTGGATGTTTCATCCTGGACAGTGGCTCTCACACTCACTAGTCCTCTGCCTCCTTCCTTACGGCTTGTGTACAGTCTCAGGGTGCTGGATTTGGGGTGGAACCCTCCATGCATGGTTAGTAGCTTCCGAGTCTTAACGTCCGTGGCCTTTATCTCTTCCATTGGCCAGCTAATTATTCCGGCAGGGTATCTGATTACTGGTAAGGCATAGCTGTTTATTGCACGGATCTTGTTCTTGCCATTGAGCTGGCTTCTCAGGACTTGCCTTATTCGTTGGAGGTATTTGGCTGTGGCTCCTTTCCTTGTGACCTCATCGATGTTGCCATTTGCTTGCTGTATTCCCAGGTACTTGTAGCTGTGCTCTATGTCTGCTATTGTTCCCTCTGGGAGTGAGACCCCTTCTGTGTGGATGACCTTCCCTCTCTTTGTAACCATCCGGCCACACTTCTCTAGTCCGAATGACATCCCAATGTCAGTGCTGTAGATCCTGGTGGTGTGGATCAGTGAGTCGATGTCTCGCTCGTTCTTGGCGTACAGCTTGATGTCATCCATGTAGAGGAGGTGACTGATTGTGGCCCCATTCTTAAGTCGGTATCCGTAGCCAGTCTTGTTGATGATTTGGCTAAGGGGGTTCAGGCCTATGCAGAACAGCAGTGGGGACAGAGCATCTCCTTGGTATATGCCACATTTGATGGACAAAAAGGTAAGGGTAACAACAAGAAAGAAAGCAAAAGTACTACACAATTTAAACTAGGTCTAAAATTAGTTCTTGATTAGTAATGAATACTAATTTATAAACTAGTAGGACTTTCTCTGTCTCCATGTTTGATTCTTGTTCTGGGTTGTTATTGATAAGTATAAACTAAATATTGGTTTTTATAAGAATGAGAATAAATAGTGAATGATTTATAAACAAATAGGGGTTTCTCTGGATCTTAAGTTAGTTTTGGATTCGTGAAATATAAAACTAAACGTTGGTTCTGGTTGTTCTGGGTTCAGTTCTGGATCTAAAATATAAAGCTAAACGTTGGTTCTGGTTGTTCTGGGTTCAGTTCTGGATCTAAAATATAAAGCTAAATGTTGGCTCTCCTTGTTGGATTCTTGTTCTGGGTTGCTAAGCAACCCAGACTTCATAAACTAAGAGTTTCTCTGGGTCTTGCTCTGATATTAAAGGTAAAAAGCTAAATGTTGGTTCAGAGTAATAAGTGCATGTTACTCCAGAACCGGACACATACTTTCTACTATTGTCCACAGGATATTTTCCTTTAAAGCTTTAGATTATCAAGATGTTTCATGGTAAATGTTTGTTTTTTATCTGACCTTGTAGCTCTCACTTTGATGTAATTTATGCCCATTTAATGTCAGACTATTCCTCCTCTGTTCTCTAATTAGATTGAAGCACCGTGTTTTGTTTTTGAGATCTTGTAGCATGCTCCATGTAATCAGTGTAGGCTTGATTAGTGAAGCTGAGCTCAGATTGAATGAATTTAATCACAATTATTTAATGATTTAGTACTAGTAAAAACTAGTTTTACTGTTGTACGGCTGAAGCTACGTTTAATTAGACAGACAGCATGTGATTTTCTCAGCAACGGTGAGTGAATTTCCTGATTGATGGAGCGTCTCCCGTCTCAGAAACGTGTTTGTTTCGACGAGTGGCTCCTGTAGTGGACGACCTGAGAGATGCTGCAGGGAGGGTCGTCACATACCAAACATTCCTCTGCTTTATAAATAAATACTGTTTAGGAACAAGCGCTCATGTTACACCAGCTTCATGCTAATTAATATTTTGTGTCTGTTTTACAGCAAAACTGTCCAGTCAAAAGTGGAAAACATCCTGGTGAGTCCATGAAGTTCAACTAAAATCTTTTGGTTAATCTGATGTTTGTGGAACTAAAGATAATCATGATGTTCAACTTTTCTTTTTTACTTTTCCAATGATGAGGCGATCGTTTTCATTTGTTGGGAGTTTTCTGTTTGATCCTCAGCTGTCCCTGTTGGTCTCTCAGAAAGACTTTTATCTATTCCTCACAGAGGTTTCAACTAAATAAATATTATTTCAGTCATTTATGTTTCACATTGTAGCTTCTTACAGGTTCTTTTATTATGAAAATCCAGGACAGTACCTCCTGCTGGAAAGGAATTTATAAACATGAGTTACTACATCCAACCAACCAACCATCCATCCAACCGTCCATCCATCCAACTGTCCATCCAACCATCCATCCATCCATCCAACCGCCCATCCATCCATCCAACCGCCCATCCATCCATCCATCCAACCAACTGTCCATCCATCCATCTGTCCATCCATCCAACCATCCAACCACCTACCCACCCATCCATCAATCATCCATCCATCCATCCAACCATCCAACCGCCCATCCATCCATCCATCCATCCATCCAACCACCTACCCACCCATCCATCAATCATCCATCCATCCATCCATCCATCCATCCATCCATCCATCCATCCATCCAACCACCTACCCACCCATCCATCAATCATCCATCCATCCATCCATCCATCCATCCACCTGTCCACCCATCCACCCACCCACCCATCAATCATCCACCCACCCACCCACCCATCCATCCATCCATCCAACAACCAACCATCCAACCACCCACCCATCCATCCAACCACCTACCCACCCATCCATCAATCATCCATCCATCCATCCATCCATCCATCCATCCATCCATCCAACCACCTACCCATCCATCCATCAATCATCCAACCATCCAACCACCCACCCATCCATCCAACCACCTACCCACCCATCCATCAATCATCCATCCATCCATCCATCCATCCATCCATCCAACCACCTACCCATCCATCCATCAATCATCCATCCATCCACCCACCCATCTATCCATCATCCACCCATCCATCCATCAGTTAATTTTTCCATCATACTGAACCAACAGCATCCATTAATTTATTTTACAAAAAACCTAGAAAAATTGTTGAATTTTTAAAACAAAAGTAAAAGGTAACTCATTTGATAAATGGCCGTCAGTCAAATTCTGATAAACCAATAAGAAAACGATCAGCATTAATATTGATTAGAACTGAGACTTCACTCTAATTAACAGGTCACATTATGTCACTTTAGCTACACAAGTACAAACTCTGACACCTCTAAATTTACACCTGATGTGCGACCTTAATTATTTTTGTTTCATTGTGTGGAAGCTGCAGACAACCTTTGACCTTAACCCCGGGGGTGAACTCAGAGGATCAGTGGAGCTGTGCTGGGAGATGTGTTAACAGCAGAAGACTTTGGTTCAGTCTGCAGACCGTCCTGCCCCACAGGAGCCGGCCTGTCTGTCCGTCCGTCTGTCCGCAGCGTCTTACTAAACTGAGTGTGTGCGCAGTGTTGTGTTGCACACACAGCAGATACATGAATCCCTCAGAGCTCACTCAGCTGCTGTCACCACTGTCTGCCAAACCCAAGACTCTGAAACATTTAACCTCTTATTAAGATGTAGGCACAATATAACCACATGACAATGCAGCAAGACTTGCAGAGACGGTACTAGATAAACCTCAGACAGATCGCCATCCGTCACAGGTCAACACTCCCTGGAGCACACACATCAGAAACATCTTTAGCTTAGCTAAGGTTTTAATTTGAGTGTCAATTATTAATAATAATAATAATAATAATAATGCTGAGTCACTTCATAACACCTGTGTGTCAGAAACTAACGGCAGGTCAAGCTGAACACCAGCGTAGTGAAAAATGGTGGCTGTCGTATCCTGCTGCGGCGGCCATCTTTTATCCTCATTTCAGCGAAGTTCGTTAGAGTTGATGGGAAAAAACCTGTTAGAGGCTCTGAAAGAGGAGGTTCACTTTATTAGTACGGCGAATATAAAACCAGAGGTACTAGCGAATTGTTTTTGTGTTAGAATGGCCTAGTCAAAGTTTGGATCCGGAGGGTTCCAAAGTACCATGATACTTTACTTTGTGTTAGTCTGTCATATAAAATACCAGTGAAGTTTTTGGTTATAAGTGAAAATTTTCAATTACTGATTTAACTCCAGGTGAAATTATGAATTTCGGTGTTGTTGTTGAACAGGGGTGTACAAACTTTTTGTCACAGGGGCCAAATCGTCAATCGTCAATACTGAAATAAAACAAAGCAATAAAGCCCTCCAATTTTTTGATGTTGTTGTTGTTGTTATTCATCACAGATGCAAAACATAAACAGGATTTTGAACATTTGCATTTAATTTTGAAATTATTTTGGGCTCAGCTGAACAAATTTATTCTCAGATATAAAAACAGGATTTGGGTCAGTTTCCTTTAAAATGTTTAAAGTGTTGAGGCGAGTTCAATAAATTAAATAAAAGCTGATTTAGATGCAGCAAAGTTTTCTTGTCAGTAAAAGTCCTTGGATGAAAATGTTTCTACTTGTTCTACAAGCTTAGTTGTAAAAATAATACTTTGTGTTGTACTTAAGATTCACCCCGATTAAAAATATCTACTTTTACCCTCTTTTTTTTACGTCTGCAGCAAGATGTGGAGAAGTTCTCAGACATTGAAAAACTCTACCTCTACCTCAAGTTGCCTACTGGTCCCAGCAGCAGCGCAGAGAAAAGGTAAAACTTCACAGGGCGATAAATCGACTGTTTTAACTAATCAAATTTTTGGTTTTTCCAAGATTACATTTTTGGAAAATCAGGATTTTTTCCCCACCATTCGGTGATGTCAGGGCGTGAAGATGGCGGCCATCTTGACGAGCTTGTTTTACAGCTTCTACTTGTCTGAACTTTAAATTCAGAATATTAGAGCCAGGTTACGATTTTCTTTTAAATTGCAAGAGAAAAGTCACAATATGCAAGAAAAATATATGACATTTGGGTCGAAATAACACAAGAATAAAGTCACAATATTTAGGAGAGTAAAGTAATAATTTTATATGTTAAAATTAAAAACTAAAATGAGAAATTTTAAGACTCTTGTGAAGTCATACTTTGGTACAAGTTTTACAGATATTCAATATTTGAACACATTCAGATTGTTATCAGTAGCAGGATTTTTAAACAACTGTTCAAACAATTGTATCTATTTTGAAGAAAGAACCACTTGAAATGAGATAACCTTTTTTCCATATAAAACAACTTGTTTTCTCGTAATTTTGAGACATTTTTCCGATAAAAATGTGACGTTTTTCTGCTAATTTTAGCTTAATGTAGCCTGACTCTAACACTCTCTAATTTCCTTTTAAGAAAATCAGATCTGGTATGAAAAAAAAATCAGAGATTTTACTTTAAGCCATGTCTCCCAGCCCTGACCTCGCCTGGATGATAAACATCTGAGAAATAACAAATATTCATGATCAAACCACAGAATATGTTTGTGATAAACTGTTTGAGGAGGTTTTAGTGTTGCTGAATCAGTTTCTGTGCAGTCAGTGACTCGGCTCTTTTCTCAGTGACCAGAGCGCCCTGTCGTCCAGCCGCACTCAGCAGATGCACGCGTTCGGCTGGATCCGCGACCATCTGGAGGAATACCCGGAGACCTCGCTTCCCAAGCAGGAGGTCTACGATGAGTACAAGTACGGGCAAAACTCTGCTGCAGAAATCCACCTATTTTAGCCACAAATTCAGAGTTTCACTTTTAGCATACAGCCACTAAATCAGACATTTTTCAGAAATTGCTTTTGTTTTTAGTTTTTCTTTGTGCGAACACCTTACAGTGTTTGTGCCGCGTCCTGCCCTACATTACTGCAGGCTAAAGTGTCGGTATAAATAGATGCAGCAGGCATGAGAATCACAGAGCAGCATGTGTTGGTAATATTAGAATGGAAAATCTGAGACAGCCATTGAAAAGCTCTGACACTCTTATATAACTTTTTTTTTTTTTATCTATTTAACTCCACCAGAACAAAAATACAGCAGCTTCCAGAAACATTGGCGCCTTTGGGACCGGCTACTAAAAAAAGACCAAAAACATGCAGCAGGCTTAGTGTTTGTTTGATGCCTACAAGGTTTGTCTAAGTGAACGGGAACTACAGCTGATAATCAATCAATAATCAACCAGGGCAGAGGTTTTGGTGAACTTTACATGCTCATTTTGGGACCTGAATTGACTCATATGACCTGATGGATCTGTAATGTCAACTGGTGAAGGTTGTTTCTGCACAATCTGGAAAAGTCTGGGATTTGATTCAGCATTGTTGGGGCAGTTGTCAAAACCAAAAATGAGTTTCTAAAAATTATTTGCAATTCCAGACATTAATTCCTGTCCCATCTCTCCAAAAACCACAAATCTTGCCAAGTATTTCTGGTCTGGTTTGTAGTGCAAATATTTTAGTAAGTATAGACAAAATGTCTTCCTTCCGTCCGTCCGTACGTACGTATGGACGTATGTACCAATATTCTTTTTTGTTTCCTTCCCGTCAGACCACCTATCATCCCTCTCTTACTTTAAATGTGTCAAAAAGTTATAGTGAAGTTCTGCTTACGGATCACAAAACACTATAGTCTATTAATTATTCATAAAGTGCTGAAATTCAGTGCATTGCAAAAATATTCACACTGTTTTCATACCCGTACCAATGTCTCCACATTTTATCACATTACAACCTTAAACTTAACTGTATTTTATTGGCATTTTTGTGTGATACACCAACACAAATACATTTATTTTTTTTAATGGAAGGAAAATTATCGACTTTCATTTTATTCAAATAAAATTCTGAAAATTGAGTTCAGTTTCAGGCTGTCTCTCAGTCAGCTGAAGTTTAGAGGCTGTGTGTTTTGTTTTTGTTGCCAATCCTTTCAAAATAACTTCAGTTAAATTTTATGAAGGGCAACAATTTTGGGTTTTGGGTTTGTTCATAACATAAAAAACACACAGAGTTTTAAACTTAAGACAGAGAAAGGTAAGAAGCATGTGTTGCTGTGGAAATTTGATGTAAAAGACATTTTTTTTAAAAAGAGTAAAAACTATTAAAAACCTGCATTTGTTATTAGAGCTACACTTAAAAACATTAGTTGATTCTATATCGTCTGTTTAAGCAAAGATATTAATTAAGTAAAGTTCAAGAGCCACTTGTGGCTCTGGAGCCTAAAATTATATTGATGTGACAAAAAGCAAAAGTCAGTGAGATAAAAATGCCTTTGAAAGGCATTTCACAGTAAAAGGCCGAGCCGAGGCGTCATGTGACCGCTCTCTCACGCTTTGCTGTTACTTTACACTGATTTATTTTCTCTCTTGTACATTTCAGGAGCTTCTGTGACAATCTCAACTATCATCCACTGAGTGCCGCAGACTTTGGAAAGATGATGAAAAACGTCTTCCCGAACATGAAGGCGCGTCGGCTCGGCATGAGAGGGAAATCTAAATATCCTTTACCGGAATGGACCGTACTGTACCGGTCTGGCCCATGTCTGTCTGCTTGTGTGTGTGTGTGTGTGTGTGTGTGTGTGTGTGTGTGTGTGTGTGTGTGTGTGTGTGAGTGTCTGGTCTCAGACCATCTGCTGCAGCAGTTCATAAGCTCTCTAAATATAGATGTGAAATGAAATGAAGCCCCCTTCCACCTCAAAGGCAGCAGCAGAATACAGAGACCCTCGGGGGGCGTCTCTGTGATCTTGACCTTTATGCGTAGCCGAGCCTGTTGAGCTCGTGACGTCAAGCTGCTGTTTGGTTTGTGTTTGTGACCTTCACTGAGGTTAATGTCATTATCTCAGAGGAAGGTGGGGTCAGATATCTCCAATTTTGTCAAGTGGTTAAAAAAGACGTCTTGGTCAGCTGAAGGGAGACTGATTTTTAGATAAAAGCTTCAGAAGAACTGTTTTTTATTAACATTAAGTCGAATTAAAAAGCCAAAACAGACTCTAGTCTTACTGTGTAAGATTTTTTTTTCTGCATATTTCACTAACAATGCAGTTTAAAGAACTTAAAACATAATAAATAAAAATGAAACATTACAATTCAGTGGTAAAATAAAGCAAAGTAATAAAACTAGATGTTCAGTCAGTGTGCCAGTTATTAAACAATGGCAGTTCTAAACAAATTGGTATCTATTTTAAACGAAATCAATGTTTCAGCATTTTTGCAGTTTTCTAGAAGATTGAAGAAAATCTTCTAGAAAACTGTTCAGAGGATCTTCAGCATGTTTGGTCAGCTGGTTTTACTGATGTACACTGGCTGGTGGAAAAGACAAGAGTTTTGTTGTTGACTTATCGTCCAGAAACCACTTCCTGCATTCTTGTTGGTTGTGCAGGAGGCTCTACTTCAAAGATGTAGGGTTGTATAATTGAACATTTGTTTCCAGCCATTTTCACGTGAGCATAATTGTTGAGTTGGTGGTGTGGCCAGCAGCAGCTTATTTGGATTTAAAGAGGCTCTACATTGCAAAAATACAAAATCTTACCAAGTAATTCTGGTCTAGTTTCCAGCACAAATATCTTAGCAAACTTGAAATAAGACAAAACTAACTTACAAGTAACTTTTAGCAAGATATAGAGACTTGTTTTAAGTAAATAATTCCTTAATATTGATGAAAATGTACAAGTTCCATGGCAGATTATTTAACTTATAACAAGACATTTTCCCCATGTTTTATGTTAATTAATCTGCCAACAATAGAGCAATATTAAGGAATTATTTACTTAAAACAAGCCTCTATATTGAGCTGAAAAGTTACTTTTAAGTTAGTTTTGTCTTATTTCAAGTGTAACAAGATGTTTGCACTGGAAACTAGACCAAAATTACTTGGTAATATTTTTGTGTTTTTGCAGTGTAAGCAGCTTGTTATGAAAGAAGCTCATTATAGAATAAAATCTCATTATTTAGGAATGCTTTTGTGTATAAAAAAATACATAAAAAAGAAGTAATGAACATGTGTTGTTTAGCCCATAGACCATTCCTAACCTGTTTAAATACTTCCTAAAATGTTTTGGCCTTAACACGGACTTACATATTGCTACAGTGGACTAAGAAAGAGGCCGTTCGTCCACATGCCGTCTTTACCCACTTTGGACCTCCATAAATCAGCAGATGCAGTAAGCAAACCGGACTTTTTAAAAACATTTTTTAGCGCTGCTGGAGAACCTTTTGTTAATCTGTTCTTGCCTGTGTCACTCCATCCGTCGATCAGCTCCAGTGTGACGCCCTGGAGTCGTCGTGCCATGTGAGCGGCATCAAGGAGGAGGTGCGGTTTGCAGCCTGTGATCTTGTGTGTGAGTGGGCCCAGAAGGTTCTGAAGCGCCAGTTTGATGCCGTGGAAGACCTGGCCCGCTTTCTGATCGACAGCCATTACATCAGCAACAAGTCTCTGGCAGCTCTCACGCTAATGACCGGCGCAGCAGCAGCAGGTGAGCAAGCTAACGCTGCCGAAAGGTGGGGGAGACATCTAGTGGCAGCTACGCGTTACTGCATTCTCTATGGAGGACCAAAACTGAAATTTGTATTTGTATTTTTTGTTTTTCCTTAAGCATGTGTTTTCGTCAAGAAATTAAAATATTTTCTTTTGCCTTTTCCTTACAAGTACGTTTTTGTAAAAAAAAAAAAAAATTAAAAAAATTGCATATATTTTCTTTTTCGTTTTCCTTAAACATGCATTTTGTCAAGATATGTATATATTTTGTTTTGTCTTTTCCTTATACATGCGTTTGTTCTTTTGTCATTGCCTTGTCTCCTTTTTTAGTGTGCATCGCTATAAATTTGATTCATTTTGTCAAATTAATTTTTGACTTGAAATATTTTTTAGTAAAATGATCAAATGTTTTTTAGAGTGCACTTATTTGAGAGGACATTTATTTGAGAAACGTTTTGGGAAAAACATTACTTTTAGGAGTACTTTTACTACATTGTACTTTTACTATGGAGTATCGGCATTGCACTCAAGTAAAATTCCTGGATACTCCATCCACTGTGAGTAACTTCAATTAATGAAAAACAAACTGTTTTAACCAAAAAAATACCAGACACACACCGGAAGTTTTTGTTAAAGTTTGTTAAGTTTCACAATGAAAGAAATTGATTTGGTGAAATATTTATTTTGCCAGATTTGGTTATTTATGTAAGTTATTTTCATTGTGGTCTTACTAGATACCAAAATTTCCACATAGTTTTATATTTTGGTCCTTCTGGTTATGTATTTTTTAACTATAGATTGATGTTTTGATCATTGACTTTTTGCTAAATACTTTTTTTTTTTACTATTACTTGAGTAATTTCTTACTTTTTACTTTTTCTTGAGTAAAAATAAATTGAAGCAGTGCTATAATCTTATTTGTGTACAGTTTTGGGGTACTCTACCAATAACATTGTTATTGCAGTGTATCTTTAAGTCCCTCTGTTTGTCTCCAGAGGTCAAACCTCAACAGACCGTCTCAGCCTTTGCACCCACAGCCGAGGCTCAGCCTTTCCAGCCTCAAGGCAAAATGTTTTCGTCGCCGTCCGTAGACGCAAAGCAGCAGCTGCAGAGGAAGATCCAGAGGAAGCAGCAGGAGCAGAAGATGCTGTCTCCTGTTCTGGGAGAGGAACAGGCGAAGCGGATGCTGGACAGCGTGACTTGTGGCAGCCCCAGCCCTCCCTCTCCGCAGCCGACCATCGGCATCGTGGTGGCAGCTGTGCCGAGTCCCATCACAGTAAGAAATGAGGATTATGTCTTTTAATTTTTCTCCCTGCTTCGACGGGGGTGAAATTACCGTAGTAACCCAAGAATGGCTGGAAAGCACAACGTCTCCCCTTTCAGAAACCATTGGAGTTTTTAAGATAGCGCAAAGTGTGGCGGAATTACGGTACTGCAACTTTGGCTGGATCCAGGCCGATCCGTTCAGTCTGGAATGGTTCATCTTAGGGCTGAAACGATTCCTCCAATGATACGAGTACCTCGATTATTAAAATTCCTCAAGGAAAATGTATCTGCCTCGAAGCTTCGTTAATTTATGTATCATTATTTAGCGCACCGTGTTCCGCCCGGGTCGTTATTTGTGGTGGGCAGCGCTCTCACTTCCTCCTATGAGTTGTTGCTAAGCGCTAGCAGCATTGAATTGTCCGGCGTTTTAGCAGGTTTGGGGGACAAATAAGCATTGTTACATAGTGTGGCGCGATTATCGGAGTACGAAAGGTTTTCTGCTGTCAGAACCGCGTCGTCACCGTGAGAGAGGGAGAGATACTCGATTAATCTTAAAAATATTCAATAGAGTACTCGATTACTAAAATATTTTTTTGCTACAGCCCTGGTTCATCCGATTAATCGCTTCAGCCCTAACTGTGTTTCTAATTGTTTTTGTGTTTAGGTGCAGAAGAGCGGGCAGCTGATGTCACCGAGTCCTGTGGCAGCAGTTGAGAGCAAAGTTCTGCCGATCAACTTCCAGATGGTTTCCCAGCCGGTTCAGGTAGTGAAGCAGAGCCCCAAGCCTGCCCAGAATAACCTGGCCAGTCCAGTGGGGGAGCGCCCAGTTCGCCAGCGCTACGCTCAGATCCTGCCCAAGCCCTCTGCCACCTCCGGCATCGCCATGCGCTCGCCCTCCACCATGATCATCGCCAACAGCCCCATTAAGACGGTGATGACCACATGTCAGGTCAGCCCTGTCAGCCTGGTCAAGATGACCGCCATTTCTCTGGCGCCTACCAGCGGGGAGACGACATCCCTCACAAACACCACGCTGCGGTCGGCGTCTGCAGGCGTCTCTTCTGCAGACGCCAGCTCCAAACAGAACGCACGGAGCGCTTCCGCTGTGGCCGTCCTGGCCCCGATAACTGGGGCAGACACTCAGAGCATGGATGTGGAAATGGAAGTTGAAGCAATACATATGAACAGCCAAATGCAAAATCCCAGTAGCCAAGCTTTGACCCAGGAGGGAGCAGCAAGCAGAGCTGGAGGTGCAGTTCAGAGAGCGGCTAGTGTGCCCATCCCTCACTCCAAAGGCTTCCTGGGTCTGGAGGAAACATCGGCCAACACTAGCAGCGGAAACTCCTCATCTTCGGTCAAAAGTAGCAGTAATACTGCCAATAAAGCCGGCTCTTTACTCTTAACCTCTCCTAATCTGAACACCAGCACTCTTTCTTTAGCAAACACCAGCAGACTATCGTCCTGCGGAGAATCCGCCCAAGCAGAAGACGGGTTCTTATCAACAAAGAGCTTCAGGAAACGCTCGGGCCTCACTTCAGACCTCTCCCCAGTTAAACGGGTTTTTATGCCCCAGCAGCCAGCAGAGGGCACAGGTTATCTCCAAGGCCACAGTAACTCAGGTAGACCAGAGAGTGCACCAGCCTCCAGGGAGCTGGAGATGAAAATGAGCAGCGTCTTCTCCTCTCAGGTCCATGTACAAAGTTCTTCCTCTCTCTTCGACTCTGTTGCCAAAACACAAAGCTCAATGCAGAGGAAAAACACTCCCAGTGTTATGGAAACCGGTGACACCTTGATGCAGGAGCAGCGGGGGCACGCGGTGGGTAACATGCACGGCATACCAGCTAACCCCGGCTACCAGAATCATGCAGGCATGACTTCAAACTCAGCTTATCAGTGCAGTTCTGCTGCAAACTCCCTTCAATTTGTGAATCAAGCAGCTTCTAATCAGCTCCCCATGCAGGAGCACATGGATTACTTCTCCTTCGATGATGATGTGACGCAGGACAGCATCGTGGAGGAGCTGGTCCAGATGGAGGAGCAGATGAAACTGAAACGGCTGCAAGAGCTAGGAAGCTGCGGCCCGCTGCAGGGCCACGCCATCCTGACGCCCAACAGTGTTGCATCCGCCAGCCAGAGGATGAGTGGCTTCTACCAGGCCCCCAGCAGCCTCATCCACACCTCCACTCCCACCTCGGAGGTGATGGGTGGAGCCCAGGCCCTGACCAGAGACAGCCCCTTCTCCCGGATCGCCTCCACCACCCCGGTGGACAGCGCCCTGGGCAGCAGCCGCCACACCCCCATCGGGACGCCTCACTCCAACTGCAGCAGCACCGTCCCTCCCAGTCCGGTGGAGTGCAGGAACCCGTTCGCGTTCACGCCCATCAACTCCAGCGTGACGTGTTTCCACGACAGCAGCCCGGTCTCCAGCAGCCCCGTCAAGCCCATGCAGCGGCCCACGGCGACCCACCCCGACAAGGCCAGGCTGGAGTGGATGAGCAGCAGCTACAGTAGCAGTGGCGGTGGCGGCGGCTCAAACAAATCAAACAGCGGGATGGGAATCCTCACCGGCTACAGAGGCCTGACAGACGAGCCGTTTCAGAAACCCCACGCCTTCGCCGTTCCCCATGCACGCCACCATGACGGCCACTGTGGCCGCCTGACCCCCATCTCCCCGGTGCAGCAGCAGGTCGCCAGCATGAGCAGGCAGGAGGGCTTCGCCGTGCCGGCACCTCTGGATAACAAAACCACCTGCACAACGTTTCGCTGTCGCAGCGTGAGCCCAGCCGTCCATCAGAGGAACCTCAGCACTCTTCCCAACGTCCCGCGCTCGGTGGTGTCCCCCTTCAACTCTCCCGTGACGCCCGAGGTGCTGAGCATCTTCGCCAACAGCGAGGCAAACCTCGGGGTCAGCAGCTTGGCTCAGAGGAGCCGCTCCGTGCCACTGAACATCATGATGCAAACCGAAGTGCAGCAGTGCAGCAGCATCAGTAGCATCCTTCTGAGCAAGCTGGAAGGGGACCACGATGACGCGCTGCGCGGTTTGGGCGTGCATGGCGTTCCCTCCGCCTACACTGCTCGGATGAACCTGACCCAGATGCTGGAGTCCAACTCCAGCCGCCTCTGCGGTGATGACACCCTGAGCCTCATGGCGTCTGAGTCCGGCGGCAGCTCACAGCAGCCAGGCTACCTCATGGAAAACACTGTTAACAAACAAACGAGTCTCTTAGCGCGCAACAGCCAAACTCAGCCAGCCTCTGCAGAGCAGCAGCAGGCTCAGTCTGCAATGCTAGCTTTGAGCTCACAGCAGCAGCAGCATCTGGACTTCAGGAACACGCAGCAGCAGCATCTCCTGACAGGGCCGCTCATGGAGCAGGTGTCGGAGCTCGCTGCCGGCGGAGCAGACTTCCCCTGTGAGATCAGGATGGCATCAGAGCTCTCTGGCAGCATCAACGACCTGAACTCACTGGACACAAACCTGCTGTTTGACCCCAGCCAGCAGCAGAGCCGGTTCCACAGCGCCGCAGCCGAGGAGCTGAATGACCAGCTGTTCCAGCAAATCAGCAACGCGCCACACTCAGGCGGACTGGACTGGCTGGAGAGCAAAGATCACCCCACTGTTGGGCTGATGGGCTGAGAAATTAGACTTTTTCCATTTAAAACTGATGTAGCTGTGTGTTTTTTAATGTATCTATCAGGTATTTACACCGTAACTCTAATGTACTAACAAAGGACACACTGGAGGTTTGTCCGGTTCAAGTGCCAGGCTGAACTGATATAATGCTGCAACACTAAAACGTCCCTTTAATTATACAATAAAAAAAAAACACCTCCTGTTTTATCAAAAGCAACTCCAGCAAGCAGACAGAGGAAAAAGATAAACACCAGCCTAAACTCACTGTTATATATTTCTCTAAATATATAGGTACATCATGGTATTTAACATTTAACAAACTACATCAATGTTTAAAAAAACATAATATAAATGAAACTATAATCTATTCTTAACTATTAATATATATTACCACAGATCCGTGTGTCTTTGACTTTAATGTAGGAATAAAACTCAACAGTTTACTTAGATATTAATAAAAACTAACCTGTGTGAAAGTGTTCACCTGTGCTGCATCAACATCTAATAATCTCAAGTTTCAAGACACACAAATTAAAATTTTTACATAAACACACAAAAATTAATTTCTTCTGACATATTTTCTCATTATCTGCTTGATAACAAATTAAACATACTTAAAGGAACAAAGTATTCAGATTGTAAAGGGTCAGGAACGCAGTTTAATACATTTTTGTTTTAGCTAAAGTATACAGTGTATAAATGTGTTTGTGGTTCTATTTACCACAAAGTTTAGATGAATACAAAAACCTGGTTAAGAATGCAAAATAACTGACATTTTTCTATTTTTAGATTATTTTTAGACTATAAAGATAAAAAGGATCCATCTAAACCAGCTGTCTGTGCTTCCAGGTACATACTATTTTACACAAACATGACATTTTGATCCAAACTCATCCATGTAACTCTGATCTTATATACAAATATATTTATTAGAATGTTTTATCTATCTAATCATATACAAATATAACCAGCCACATTTATTTTCAACCCTGGTGAAGAAATGAATAAATCACACAGAAATATTATAAAAAAATCCAGCACTTACTTTGAGTAGAAATTTAAAAATCCAGTGTTTAGAAATAATTACACCTACAAAATCACCACTGGTGCAAATGTTGAAATGAATGTAGCTGAAGCTTTTTTTATTTATTCTTTATTTATGTCTACTATTAATTTATTTATATCTGTCTCAGAGGTTTCTTTCCTTTAGCCGCTGGTGCATAATGATGCATATTTATTATCTGTATGTCCTTCTTTAAAAAAGCGATTCAAACAGGACGGGAGACCAATAACTCTGCCACTGTTGATCCAGTTAAATGCAGTTATTCCCTAACTATGACTATTTACGTTATTTTCCTCTAAGAGACCATGCTACCGCAATAAAAGAATAAATTATTGAGTTTTTCTTTACAAAATGTGTGTAAAAGTTATCTTTACAGAACCTTAAAAGGAAGGGAAAAATATTCCTAAAGATTTTCAAGCTTTAAAAACATTTTCAATGTTTGTTTTATGCTTTTATTTAATAGAAACATTGTCGATCTGGGCAGATTTAGTGCTGATAATTCCCTTAAAACTACACGATTTATGCAATTTCAATCAAAAAGATGTTTTGAGATATTTAATTTTCTCAAAAATAGCTTTAAATAAAATATGTCTCACCAGCAGGGTCCTTTTCAACCACTAAATAAAAGAAAATGTTTATAATAAAACCACTTTACTAACAAAACCCATTGAATGGGTGACTCTTGCACTGTTTTTATTAATAATGAACATGAAAAGCAATTGTAATCTCTTTTGTTTTTTTTTGTTGTTTTTTTTTTCAAGTTTCCCGCTTCTCTCTTGTGGCTTTATGAATATTTATCTTAAACCACTGCATGCTAGAAACGAATTACCTGGATTTTATTTCGTAAATCGAGCCAGGTGCTGTAAAATCCCTGCTGTGTTTAAACTAGCAGGTGCTGTAAAATCCTTGCTGTGTTTAAACTGGGAGGACAATTAAACGGAGGGTCAGACTGAGACGTGGTGAAGAAAGCTTCACCTTTACGTCAACAGAAACTCTCACAGAGGAATAAAGACAGAATACGGTTTAATCCTCATTAATATGTAACGTCAGACTCGATGCTTGTCGTAACGAAAGTGGTGCTTTTATTTTATTGGCTGGGCTGTGTAATAAACCTGTGGCTACAGCGCTGACAATCTGTTGTGCTTTACAATAAAAACAAGAATAATCACTGTGTTCAGGCTGCCATGTGGAGCTCCTCTTCCTACCCAGCGCAGCCTCACGCTAAACTAAAGACGCACCTGAGGGTCTCTGGTTCCTGAGCCTTATGTCCATGCCAAAGATGTCTCCTCCAGAAACTTGCACTGTGCAGTGAGTGTAATGTTAAATAGTGCTGTGTGCTAGCAGTTAAAAGCCATGTGACTGCACTTTGAAGGTACGACGAGAAGCAGAAACCTTGTGACGTTTACAGCACTGGAAAGACGTTTGTCTCTAAAATTTAGTAATTTCTCTGTTTACTGTCTTTGATGCTTTTGTTTAAGCAGCAGGAACATGTTTTATATAGGAAAACTGATCCTAGAGGCGACGTATTGATCTACTGTTTGTAATTTTTATGGTGTTTTTCTGATCTGACGCTGTACTGCTGTGTTTTTGTACAGACTGGAAGTGTGGTCAGTTCTGGCTGCTTTACTGCTATTTATTTACGCCGGGTTGTTTGTACAGAAGAACTAGACGTGTAATCTTGCATAATCACAGTAACTCAACTGGTGTTTGATATTATCAACATATACTACCACAATAAGGTACATCTCTTCTTGTTTTATTGAATTTTCTTTTAGAGGCATCCTGGCTCCTTAGGCTCAGGATGGAGCTCCAAAAACGTTTGCACTTGTTTCTGTGGAAGTGGCACTATGTGTAATGGTTATCTGCTCAAAGAATAATGTCTGGATACATTAAAAATTCAGTCAGCTGAACCTTGCTGATTATATTTGACTGCTAAAAAGCAGACTTTATATTTGTTGTGTGCATTTTTCCCCCCCTGGTTTCCTTTGTTTTACTGTGTGTTCGTTAGCACTAATGTTTCACTAAGACTTTACCCTTCCTCTTGTAAGTGGTGCCGAAATGTAGAGCTTCTCTCCACTGTAATCATTTTGCTGTGATGTATTTTTTGTTTTTTGTATTTTAGACATTGCTTTTATGAGAGGAAGTGCTTGTTGATGCATTTTTTTTAAAAACACTTTTTAAAAGTAATAAACATTTTTAAGTACAAGAGTCTGCCGGGTTTTTATATCCGCATGAAGGAAGATGAAGCAGGAGGTTTACCTCAGCAAGATCCGGTATGAGAAAATACAAATGTTTTAGGCACATGAAAACAGTACGGAACAGGATTAGGGCCACTTGAAAGAAAGAAGAAAAATTACTTTTTTCTCAGAATTCTGAGATCAAAGTCAGAATTTTGAGATTAATGTCAGAATTTTGAGAAAAAGAATTCTGAGAAAAAGTCAGAATTCTGAAAAAAAGTCAGAATTCTGAGAGTCAAAATTCTGACATTAATCTCAGAATTCTGAGATCCAAGTCATTATTCTGAGATTAAAGTCAGATTTCTTTTCCAGTGGCCCTAATCTTCTTCTGTGAAAGATGCATGTCTCGATGAGAAATATTGCAAGATGTCTGAGTTTCCATAGCAACAAATGTCCTCTCTGTATAGTGCCAAGTGAGAATATTTTCTTGTAATGATTATGAATAGTTTTTCACACTTTCTAAATGTCACACTTTCCTTTCAACTTCCAGCACCTGATCAGGCTCAGGAGGTTTTAAGTTAACAAAAGAGGAGACTCTACATGCAGGTCCTTATTTCCCCAATTACTGTAATACTTTAAAGATTATATGTGAAATGAGTAATGTTACAGATCTGATTTTTAGTCTGATTTTTATTAATCTAAGGCCAAATGAAGAGGGACCATCACATTCTTTAAGTCACTTAAATCTAGCATAACTATTTTGGTGTGGAAAGGAAGCTAAACTCAAACATAAGCTACTGTGTCCATAAATAGGAGATAAATAATTTTAAATTGGATATTTAGTTGAACGTATAGAAAATATGCAAGATAATACATTCTGACTAACATAAAATAGCATTTCAGCACCAAGAAAATGACACCCAAACAAAGACAGCATCTTGAGAGTTGTATTAAACATCATGTTTCCTTCTCTTAGTGAAACACGGTGGTGGCAGCAGCATGTTGTGGGAATGCTTCCTTCTTTCTGCTGTTTTCCTCAGCATAAAAGTGGAGACTGATTGGACTAACCCATGCATGCAGTCAGTGGACTTAGATCAAATTGTATTCATGTGTTGCAAAGCTCCAGTCAAAGAGAAAATAAAAATCTAGTTTGTAGCAAAATAATAAAATCTGATGTTCACAGATGTTCTCTATCCGGTCTGACTGAGACTGAGATGTTTTCCAAAGAAGAAACAAAAAACATTCAGACTTCAGAGCTGCTGTCTGTCCCAAAAGACCTTCAGATGAAGCAGGAGAAGAGTCTATAAATTGCAGACTCTGGGGAAGTTGTTAGAGGCTGGAAACCACCTGAGACTGGTTTGGATTGGTTCAGCTACTAGCAAAACGATTAAACATAAAGCCAGTGGATTATTGAGATCAAAGCATGCTGTGTTTACATGTCAGAATGTCCTAGTCAAAGTCCTAAATACCTGCATAATAGATCACTTCTGATCATAAACTTTCAGGCAGTTTAAGAAAAGCTGTAAGTTTCTTCTGAAAGTCTCTAGTTTATGAAATGTTTGTTTGTTTAATAACTTAAATACAACTCCTTCTTTCCTACATCAAAAATCTAGATTTAAAAAATTATTCTGGGTACAGATTTTTATACCCACTTCATCGTTGCCACAGTGACAATGAAGCTGGGACTTTTTTATTGCAAGGCAGCAGAGCTAATACTAGAAAATTCCTGCAGAAATTTTAAGGGGCCTGCCAAAGTGTGCCCGTCGGTTTGGACCCAGCGTTCCGATGCTAAAAATTAGCCTTAATGCTAAATAAAGCTTCAATGTAGTCAATAACCTGTGGAGAGTCAGAAGCATGTGGACTAAGCTGTACTTGTACCATTCAGTATGTTGCATACGGTAAAATTAGCCAAAATGCTAATAATAGCATGAATGGTATCAGTAAAATGTGGGGTATCACTACCATGTTGTCACCCATTGACTCAGTCCAATCAGTATTCTAAACATGGCTAATAAGTAAATAAATTGGCTAAAAGCTTATTTTAGGTAAAATGCTAATGCGTGCAAGGAAGTGCACTAGTGGGTGGCAGTGAAATGCTAATGTTTGTTCAGATGTTAATGAACTGCCTTGCGCAGTTGCAGTGACTGACTTGGTTGCTTGCTTGCTTTTTGCAAGTCAGTCACTGCTCTCCCTATGCATTGCTATGGGCAGGCCCCAATTAGAGCTGAGCTCAAATAATGGAAAACTACTATAGCCATAAATAAATAACAGGCTTGTACATTTTCAGAACTGTATTAGCATAAAAAATATAGAAAATAGGTCTCCTCACACTGCTGTGGGAAAAATCTAAGGAAAATTATTTTGAATCTGTTTATTTTGTTAGTAATATGTATAATTTCTTTCAAGAGAGAACAGATAGCGTGAAACTACACCAAAAGATTTATATGAGATGTAGACACAAAGTTTAATGCATTACAGTAATATTAACATAATTCATATATTAGCCTTTGACAGTAAGAACTCAATTTAAATTATATGTTGTTTTCATAGAATTTAAAAGAATGAAAACATTCTCTAACTTTAACAAGTCTGGATTTTCTTTTTGAAGGGAAAACTTTAAAATTAATCAATGTCTGTCAGATTAACTTAAAAATGTACAATGTACTCATTTGAATCTTATATCTCTTTGGATCAACACCACTGTTGCTGCAAGTGAATATTTTGGCCTTTTGTGATATGCGTTTTATGGAAAAATGTGTGTTTTCTAAACAACAGTAGCAACTGTGGTCTGCTGGCGATCTCTAGCAATGTTTAAACCAACTCCAGCCTCAGAACTACGAAGTCTGAATTTTTCTGGTGTGTATCTGCAGAAAATACAAGAGCACAGGAGGAAAACTGTCACAGGGTCTCTGCCCTTTTCCAGAAAACTGTTGTTTTTGTCTGCAGGCTGGCCCAGAAGTTTGACACACAGGTTGAAGCACTCAGGTAAAATTAAAGAAAGATTTCTTGACAGAACTGATCACTGAAGCTGAAAATTGCAAGAGAAGAAACCTTAAGGATTGCAATGTGAATACTGCCTGAGAAAGAAAACATATTTTATATCTTGGTTAATCCAGATACTGCACTCGAAATACAATTTCTGAGTTCAGTATCTGACTGAAATGTATGTAATGCTTCAGTTCAACGCTTACTGGAGATTGTCTGCGCTGTAAACAACTATCCTACACTCCAAAGAGAGAAGTGCAGATCCGAATGAGGCGGCTGTTAATGTTAATTTAATACTTGGAAGCGTGGCCAACACGGACTGAAAGACTTCGTTCACATCCTGGTGCTATTTCCAAACTACGGCAAACTACAATTTTAAAGATGTGCACAACTTCTCCTTCTGTTTGCTGATTTGTTCGGTTGGAACTCTATTGGAGAAATCGAGCTCAATGGGAGAAGTCCCAGAAGGAGCACTGAAGGGAGATGAGAATCAAGCGTAACTGCATAAGAAGGCAATGGCCAGGCTGGCATTAAGGTGGATATAGTGTGAAACATTTCTGATTTCTGAAAAGTGCACAGAATGGAGGACTTTGAATTGGCTTTATGTTGTGATCCCACATAAAGCTCCAGCCCACAACTCATCTGGGAGGCAAAAAGGTAAAATGGTGCTCAATATACAGGCCCCTAACAGAGGATATCATTTCAATGCATACAAACCCCGTCCATCCCTGAGAACCCGAATTGTCAGGAACAATCACCAGGCCATCAGCTTTTAGTGTGTCGACGGGAAATCACTTTGAAAACTTGACCCTTCATTGTAATTTTATTGCTGCTACTTCTTTGGATATCAGCTGACTCATGTGTGAAGGATCTTTCCCAGGAAACATGATTAATATGTTTCCTGTCCACACAGACTGACGCTGAAAAAGGGAACGTGAAAATGATCAAATAAGCACGAGATTCAGATTCCTTTAAACCAGATAAAGAAAATGTTCATAATTAGCTAAAAGAAAGGTTTGAATATGTCAATCTTTGTTAAAATAATTTACTAAAATAAATTAATGGTTCAATAATTGTCCAATTTATTGAGTTGCACACGTGTCATTCTTCTTGTAAGCACTTTTTTACAATGTAAACTTAAACATCCACATCTTTTACAAAAGGAATTAATGTTAAGGAGTACAATATAACACCAACATAGATATTTCTAAATACTGATCAACAATAATCAGAAAAAGATAAAAAAATTAAAAAAAACATCTGAAGTTGCCAGCAACAACTTCGATAGTCTAAGTAGTCAGTTGGATTGGGCGAAATGGAAATAGCCAGTAAGTACACCACATGTTTCTTAACAGATCTTTTTACTTGAGTGACATTTTTGTCACAGCGTATTTTCACTACGCTGTCTTTTTTACTTTTACTTCAGTAATTTTATATTGAAGTATCTTAGTTGAGTAAAATGTCTGGATTCTCTACTCACAGTGAGTAACTTCACTGAACAAAGAACAAATATGTTTTGACCAAAAATTTACCAAAGACACACACCTGCAGTTTTTGTTAAGGTTTTATGTTTTATATTGAAAGAAACCAATTTGGGAAAAAAAAGGTTTTTCCTGATTTTACTTGTCATTTTGGTCCTTAAAATACCAAAATTTCTTCTTAATGTTATTTATTTATTTATAAATAAATATATTTATTTATTTATAAATAAATAACATTTATTTATAAATAAACTTTGTTTATTTATACATAAATTATTTATTTTGGTATTTATAAATATAAATAAACGTTGTTTATTTATAAATAAATTATTTATTTTGGTATTTACAAATATAAATAAACTTTATTTATTTATAAATAAACTATTTATTTATAAATAAAGTTAATTTAGTTTATTTATTTTGTATTTTTAAATATTAAATGATTGATAATTTGATCAGTTACTGAGTACTTGAGCAGTCATTTTACCAAATACTTTTTAAAAACTCTAACTAGAGTAATTTCTTGGATGGCTACTTTTTACTTTTACTTGAGTACAAATAAGTTAAAGTAAGTAAAGCTCTGTAAGAATTTTGGCAAGAAGCAATTTGCCAAAACCAGAATATTGTTATCTAAGAAGTGTTTTGTGGATTGATTTAATGTCAAAACGGCCTACCATACTCGGTTGTAGCAGGAACCCTGAACAAAAAAAAAAAGGAGGAGGAAGCAGGAGGTGGAGGAAGAGGATGGGTATTATTACCAATGACGATAAGGCCACAACTATCCACTCGGTCTGGTTCACGGTAGTTACTTGTCAGCGTAAACAGTCGGAAGGACTATCAGAGACGGCACACCTGAGCACATAAGGGCAGACTGTTCTTCGTGTCGCCCTCTGGGAGGAAGAAGAAGGATCTCATGATGGCTGCTGTTTCTGCCTCTCAGATCAGAGGACTCCAGGCTGACGAGGTAAACCAGAGTTAACTAAACGTTAGTGACCGAGGCTGCTCACGCGCCCCGACCGTTTGACATCTCTCCCGCTTGCTGTTATCCGGGAAGTAAACTTAAAAAAAGAAAAACTGAAAAAGTAGTGGATAGCTATCTCAAACATAGGTTTACTTTCGATAAGTGTGATTTCGTGTCAGCTAAATGAGAGAAAATGAAGGGTAAGATAAGAGGGAAAAATCGATATGACTACTTAAGAGCTAGCTCGAGTTTGTCGGGGAGGAAGCCAACTGTCAACGCCTGCGTTCCTGCTTCTCGGCACGCAAACACCAAACTTTGATAAAACAGACTTTGTTTTCAGCAGCGGCTTCACGGCCCCACGCAGACCCATCACAGTGGGTCAGATTGATGACACTGATTGCGATATCCCACGATGATTCATAAATTTAATAGGCAAATCACGACTGGGTTTATGGGGGGGAATGTCCTCAAGCGCCAAGCGCTGTCAGGAAATTACGTCACCCATACCCTAAACAATGCTTTTGTGGGAGGAGAGAAAAGCCTGATAGGATTCATGTGGAACTTGATCTACTTTAGATGATTTTTGTTTTTGGCCTCTTCCGCTCACCTGTATGCACAGCCAGCCCAAGGCATAGGTGAACTAAGCAGCAGCTAAAGGTCTTAATGTCACACAAGCGTGGTTTAGTGATTATAAGTTGGTGGAAAAACAAATAAAGCTAGTGAACATCAATCTGAATTTCCCCAGAAATAACCAGGATTGACTTTTCAAAAGAAGACTGCTGAAGATTACTTCCTTCATACCGACGGAAAGCTGTAAAGTTAACAACTCTATGAAGTCAACTGTCCACAAATCGCCATATTCTTGCTCGGAGAAGGGATTGCTGCTTGATGCAGTCAACTGGATTGAAAACTTGTTGGTATAATAAACTGAACTTGACTGCATTGAATCACAACTAGTGTAATTTCAGTCTAAGTGATTGATTTAGTTGCATAGTCTGTATATAAATCTGATCTGTTTGTTAACTCTGTCAATTGGAGTTAAAACAGAATTTAAGAGTAAGAGGAACATTTTGATAGTTTTTAAACATGGACACTTCATTTCAAGTGCTAATAAATTACACAAGGGATTCAGCCAATATCTGGTGAATTTTTAATCCTAGTTATAAACTATATTGATGGCTATATTCGATGAACAATGGGTGTAAGGAGTATATTCCTTTTAAAGTAACATTATGCAAGTTTTGTATGTTTATAACTGAAAACAACTAAGATTATATACGCAATGGTTTGTAAAAGTATTCTATTTAGTTTGATCATAGTTTATTCTTCATTTTCTGGGGTCCAAGATGATTATTTATCGATTGAAAATAATCTTTGTATGTTTCTTTGCAGTTTGTGCATTTTATCTAGGAACATTTTACTCAAGTATGAACCATAAACTTTTATAGGCCCTTTTATAACACCAGCAAGATTTAATCACTGCAAAACAAGCCAGTCATCTGACGAAACATACTATGTTGAGCCAAAAATAACACTTACATACTGATGTATAGAAGCAACTATACATGCAGGTGACAAAAATAAATAAGTAAATAAAGATGCTGGTCTGCCCATAAACATTGAATCATCTTGTAAGCAGCTTCCTAAATTGTATGTCTTGTTTTATTCATCTTTAATTATTGTTATTTTTTTGGTCTAAATTTGTTCATCCCACATTTTGTACTCCAAGCCCCACTCAGGGTTACAGTCCTGTTTTTAATTTGACAGTTAGAAGCCACTTTTGTGTCATTATTAATTTAGCTTGTTAAAATTGAAATTTTTTGGTATTTTATGAATGAAAAAAAAACAAAGAACTTAAAAATGAGGTGAAAATATCTTAATGTGTTTTATACCAGTAATTCATTGAGATTATATGACTTTACAAAATGATGCCTGCTCTGGATTAAACATCAATCCAGTCGTCGTTACATGGTTTAACTTTTGTTTTGGTTTTATTTCCTTGTTGTTGTTTTTTTTAATTATTATTGTTCATTTAGGAAACGTCCAGAATCCTTAAAGTAAAAGTCATTGCTGGAATTGGACTGGCCAAGAAAGACATACTGGGCGCAAGGTAAGTTTTTCTTTTTTTCTTTTTTCTTTTTACAATGTCATTGCTTAAATGTAATATTTAAGTAAATGGAAGTTAGCTTGCTATTAAATAAACAATAAGTTTCAGTCATGACACAATAACGGCAGAGGGAGAAAACACAGCAAACTCCAAAAAACACAAATGCACCAGAAAAATGCTGCAAACAAAAACTATTGCCATCACAGAAACCTGCTATTAGCAAAACATTGATTTCCATCTCTGCACAGTCACAAGGTGTCATCTACCAGCAGAGATCTGCTTGAGGTTGTTTTTTTGTTCTATAGTTTCCTCCAAAATATTTTTAAATCCATCAGAAAGCTAGAAAACCTGCCACCAGCGTCCCGCCCGTGGCTCGTCAGCTGCTTTTGCAAAACATTGCCTCGTAAACAAGAAGTGTTGTGTCTTTGTAATTCTGTTGGAAAATCCTTATTCTTGTGAAATGATTGATGCAGAGGTTTTTAACAAGTCAGTAACCACAGCAGGTACAGTCAAAACACTCAACAATTAAAACAAAACAGCATGATAGTGACTTCACCTACACCTTCTGTTTTATTGACAAGGAGTCAAGAGACCAGTTCAGTATATCAGTAAGTACTTTTTCCAATATATTGCTACGGACTGCTGTTACATTAATATTTAGCCCACTACCGGGCTTATCATGTCACTTCTTCACTATTCACTACTATTTACCAGAATGAGGTCAAACCAAGATCAAGTCAGTGTCCAAACCCTTTGTGTCTTTTCTCCAGGCTTTAAGAGCCAACAAGACTTGTTAAAGAGTGTAGGAACACACCTTGAAAAAAATCTTCTGATTTATTTTCAATTGTGTTTTTAAAATATTGGAACGTAACAGCAAAAAAAATAAAAAAAATAAAAAAATAAAAGGAAACAGAAATAACTGATTTGTTATGTTTAAAGATCATGCCCCAGGAATACTGAAATGAGTGACTGTGGTTTTTGGGAAGATACTTCTGGTAAAACTTTGGTGGGTTGCTAACATATTTCCATCTCTTTTATTGGTTTTATGTTGGTAACTTATGCCTCTTCAAGACTTACAGATACAATGATGATCTCTTTTTTGTTGTTATTCTGAGATTTTTCTTCCTTCTTTTGTCTGTAACCCATGGTGCCTTTCAAATGTATGTATTTAACTCTTTAACATTTCCTCATTTTTGTCACATCACAAACAAAAACTTCAAGGGATTTTATGTGAAAGACCTACATGAAGTAGTGGATTACTGTGATGCAGATGAAAATTATACTCTACAAACAAAAAGAGAAATATTTTTGCATGCATTTGTATTTACTCAAATCAAATCTAGGGCAATCCAATGAGATACAAATGTTGCTGTCACCTCTCTTTTATACAGAACCGATTCACAGTAGATGTCACCTTTTACAATTCCTTTTACAAAACAAGCGGCTCCAATTTATATCCACAAGTATGTAGTCAATGCAATAGACTAATCCAATAATTATTCATGTAAGACCCAAAAGTATTTAATTGCTTTGATCTGATTTAATTTCTGAAAATAATGTAACCATAAAAACAAAATAAAAAGTGACGTACAGGTTCTGATCTGGTTTCAAAATAATGAAACAAACACAAAAACAGTAACATCATTATTACAAAATAACAAATTAGAAGAAAAACACCAGTACTGTACAGTAATGTATCCGTGTTAGAACAGTGCAAAGTCATTCCAGTAACAGCAACTACTGTTTATTATATGATCTCTAAATAGCACAACGGACTCAGCAGATAGAAAATAACATGAAGTTTGTTTGCAAACTGGTGCATTTTCCGTTAAAACTTCTAGGCCTGTCACAATAACCAATGTTTCTGGATGACTAATCATCCAGAACTTAACACAATAACCGATAATGTTGTTGTTTGGAGACAATTTACTAGTAATATAATGGTAATAATGCAATAATAATTCAGGAACACATTCCAATGAACATTTAAACAGTGGAAGTAGAAGACATTTTGAATATCCAAAGTAAATGACAGAAAAAACAGGTAACAAATTTATCCTTCAAAATAAGGTTTAGTTGAAACCAAAACTCCAGACTGAAGACTTTTATTATCCATTTTATGGTAGAAAGAGACAAATCATAAGTCATGAAATTAGAAATTATTAAGTTTGCTTCAATTTATCATACCATTAACTGATTTATTGAGTATTGTGACAGGCCAAAAAGCTTCATGATTTAGTGAAGTAGCTTGAGAAATTGTTCTAAAAGATGTAGCATTACTTGAAAGTGAGATTACACTAGCAAAGTATGAAGCACTTCTAGGAATTCATTTCAAAAGGTGGTTGTACTGGTTGACTCAAAAATACTTTCCAGATTTTTTTATTTGCAAAAGCATTGGATGTATGCACTACTTTGTGTTGGTCTAGCACATTAAATCTCAACATTGAATATTGTGGTTGTAACATGATGTGAAATAGTTTCAGAAGTACCAGTGGTTTTGCCCTATGCAATACCAAAACACTTCAGCAGTTAGACGTGGGTAATGAATAATGTAATGTGCAAGATGGATGTGGCTTCAATGAACTCTAACTCGAATCATTACCGCTTTAACTGCAGTCATTATGTGAGCAGTGAGTCACCAGAGCTAATGTGGCTTTGTGTTTTTTCCTGTTAGAAATCAAACAAATTATGTTTTGCTTCCCTCAGAGATAAATAAAAAATGTTACAGAAGAAATGAAGAACCAAAGCAAATCTTCTTGATTTCTAAGTTTGATCCCATACTTCTCTCTGCTTTTCTGTTGCAGTGATCCGTACACCAGACTGTCTCTTTATGATCCCGTCAATGGAGAAATCACAAGTCTGCAGACTAAGACCATTAAAAAGGTGACTAAACAGCACCTGAACCTGCTGCATTTTATGGTATTTGTATAAATATATATGTTTTTTCTTATTTCATGTTACTTGAAGACTCTGGATCCAAAATGGAACGAAGAATTCTATTTCCGAGTAAGTTTCGCTCAAAATATAATAAGTCAACAACCACATTCAAGCATGGATGCATGTACATTTTAAGCTTACATTGTTGTTGTCACTAATAGAAGATAAACTGTATAACTTGGCTTATATTTGAAAGCATGTTAAAAATGTAAACAGCCCAGCATCCCTTGTTGGATTAGTAAAGCTGGAGCCATTCTGATCTTCTGCTTTGTGTTTCAGGTAAATCCCAGGAGCCATCGGCTTCTGTTTGAGGTGTTTGATGAGAACAGACTGGTAAGCTCTTTAGATTTGTTCAGCTTATAATGATTCAATGTTCCCATGTAGTTGTTGTTTTTATTTCTTTTGAAATACAGTAAACTTACAGAATGTGGACAGGTATACTTTGTATCTCTAAAGATCCAATAACGGATTAAATTCATGTAAAGTGAGGCATTAAATTCATTAGAACAAACTTTCATTCAGGCTGATCTCATTAGAAGCTCTATTTCCCTCTAAAGTCAAATTTAAGTCAGTTTGTCGAATGAAAACCCAAACATAAATCTTGCATTGCCTTTCTTGGACTCTTGTGGATGTAGCATAGAAATATAATGAGTTGTTCTTGATTGATGGCAGCTGCTGCTGAGGTGATATTATGTTCTGTGTTTGGACACCATAAATGCCAAACAGGAGAATGTGTCATATTTCCATAGATGTGGGTATCCTCCAGTCAGTGCAAGAATGACTTTGCTTTGTCTGCCTGTCAAAGATGCAGGAGGCCCTTATTTTGCCATATTATGCTGGATATTGCTGGAAACTTATCATAGCTTATTACTCTGCGCTGTAAATAAGGGTAAATCTGGCTTCTGTTAGATCGTCCTAACGTCTGTGAGGGTGGGGATTAAGAGCTGTGGATCAAATCTGGAGTTTAGTTCAGCTGTGGTTTAGTTTTGATTCTTAGGCAGAAATGTATTGAATGCACACTGTGTTTAAGGTTTAGCGAATACTCCTTCATTTAACTTGTCATCCCACTAAATAGCATGCGATCGTCATGTTTAGTTGTATTCTTAAATGTATTGATACTTATTGACACTGACATGGAACCAGCAGTTGAAAATTAGTTCAAACGATGAGAAAAATCAGCTGGTTGGTTAGCAAACATCAGCCATCAGAGTTTAGTGCTATGAGTCAAAGATGTTATCACAATATTTTCTTCCAAGTCTTTGCTTTAGTCTGGTAACATTGAAACCAATGTTACCAAAAAATATGGTAACATAAAAATAAAAAAAGCTTTACATGCGATCCATGGAAAGCTTGTTCTAGATCAGAGATCCTCCACCTGTACTAACCAAGGAACCGCCTATCAAATTCAGTAGGGCTGAAACGATTCCTCGAATGATTCGAGTACCTCGATTACTAAAATTCCTCGAGGAAAATTTACCTGCCTCGAAGCTTCGTTAATTTATGTTTTATTAGTTGGCGCACCGTGTTCCGGCCGGGACTTCATTTGCGTTGCGCGGAGCTCTCACTTCCGCCTCTGAGTTGTTGACAAAAGCTAAGTCTCAGCGGCATAAAGTCCAATCTTCAAGATTGGCCCGTGGGGATTTAATTGATTGATGATAATGCCCGACTTTTTATCGTTTTTGGGGAACCAATAAGCATCCTTAAAATGACTGGGGGAATGCCTGGAGTACGGCAGCATTTCTCCTCCGGGGCTGCTGGTTGAAAGCGAACGGCGGGAAGAGCGCTGAGGTGAGCGGATAGCCTGAACAGGGCGGGCGGCTGAGTAGCTGATGCTTACCGTGTAAATGTAGCTTTACCGACGAACCGCACAATAAATTTCATATCCCGGTCTGAAGAAACGGGTGGCGGAGCGCATCGTACATGGCTGGTAGATGAGTTTCTGAGTGTGACCAGTGAAGGTGTCGTAAATATCCCGTATTGCTTCCCCCCGTGTTCGTCCCCCGGTCTAACGGTTCGGCAGTCCGCTGGTCTATTTCCTCCCCTCCACCCCATCTTACGTTCGTTCATTCGCCCTCTCCTCCCACTCCAGGCGGCATTTCCCGTATTTTCAAGCCCAAAGCGTGACAGGTTAGGTGGCAAGGTGAGTTTAATTAATCTATTAAACTCACTGAAGATTAAACTAAAAGCTGGATTGTAGACATTTTTTATAAGCATATTTGTTAGCCTGCCTCTTTGTTATTAAATTCAATATAATTTCAGATTTTTCTATAACTTTTCTTCTGGTTAACTTAGAAAGTGAGCTATTATTGTTACAGGTTAGTTTTCTAAACTACAAAAAAGCAACTGTTAGGGATGCTCAAATATGAAAAATTGGACTGATATTGATATCTGATAGTAACACCGGTATTATGCCAGATTTACCAATATTTCATTTTGTAATTTTTTTTATCCGATTACTCGATTAATCGTAAGAATAATCGATAGATTACTCGATTACTAAAATATTCGTTTACAACAGCCCTAAAATTCAGTTTGTTTAGAGCCGCAAAACCTGTACAATTCCTTTCACTAACTACCTGCCATATGAAAATACTTTGTAATTTAATTTAAGCAGCATTTGGTGTTTTAGGGCAAAGAATAATCTCTAACTTTTACATAAAATTGAGAATAAAAACACTTTCTTCATAGAAGATTTTAGAAAACATTATAATTTACAGTCTAATTAGAATAATTTGTTTAAAAATTCTGTGCAAATGCTACTGAAATCAGACTTTTAAAATGACCTTCATCTTTTTAACACTGCTACTGTCCTGTCCTTTCTGTCCAAACTCATTAAGAGTCACTGTGGACGTCCTAAAGAGCCTAATTCTCCTCTCTGAGTTTGCAGAGTAACAGAGAGGCTTTTTGTAGCAGGTTATCACAGCTCAGCCCAGGTTCGTCCTGGGGCACAAAAACAGTCAGACCCCACTAATGCCGGCTCTTCCTCCTCACCGTGTCTCTGTGTGGATAATGGAAACATTGTAAAGCAGTTGGTCAAGGCGAACACCTCATCAAATATCGCCTTACTTCTCCTATCTGCAGCACTTAGTTTAATTAAATTGTACATTTTCTTTTCTTTATCTCTTTAGAGTCATGATGTACTCTGTTATAAATATGTACTGACTTTTAGGGAAAATAAAAAAACATTATTTATTTTACATAAGCTTTTGATATACCAAAGCTTCCATAAATGATTCTCTCTGGTTTTTCAGAAGTAGTGTTGAATGCAGCCCCATCAGCGCTAAATACAGTTTCAATTAACTGGTCTTACTGGTAGAAACTGCTCTGCGATTACCAAGAAACGGCTCTTTAGGTTCCCAGAAGAGCAAGTCGGGGCAGGACCATCTGTGCTCTTTTTTCCCTTGAATATCCAGTTATATACACACTGCATGTGAATATATGAGCTACGTTCTGACGTGCAATTACAGCTTCAGAATAAGAAGTTATTAGCTCCACTTTTTTTTTATTTTATTTTTTTTAGCTTTTTGGGTTCTTGCATTAATTGCACAATTTTTGTCTCAAAGTGTCAATCCGTCATTTTGGCATTATGCTAAGTTATTCATGGAGCACAACAAATATTGCCAGCTGTTATTGTGCTGCATGTGGTTATTGTTTGTAGACTGGGAGGTTTCTGGAATGCGTCACCACATCACATGTTTACCGTCACATGAGAACATGAAGTTAGGCGTGGCTGACTCAGATCTTCCTCGTCACACTCCAGGTAGATTTCATGGCACATTGAGGGGCATGTCGGTGCGGTAAATGTGCTTCTGAGTGGATGTGTTTGTCACTGCTTGCCTAAAATACAAGGAACTTGTAACTTCCTTCTTTACACTGCAGAGTCTCAGTTTCTCCAAAGGCATAACACCATCTGTGTTTCTATAGAGACTCCATCTTGAATTTATTACTACTGCCTGCATAAACAGATTCAGAAAACGCCCCGGGTTTGCAGGTGAAAAATAAATTGGGCGAACAAAATTCACTGAAGTATTTACAAAATTGTTGAACTAGAGGAAGTGCTCCTTGTTCCTGTGAAGATCACCTTCATTCTGTTTATGCTGATGTTTACATTGCCAGTTTCTGGAAGGTAAATGTTTTGTTAGAATGTATGCAGGACCCCAGGTGGTAGTTTTATTTGCACACAAACATGCTAAAAAGAGTATTTTGTCATTAAATAATGCGAAATTAAGAGAATACCCCACAGCCTCCAGACATGGATACCACTCTATCTTCCCACATTCTCAGTTCCTCTACCTGCTTACTTTAACTTTCAATGGAAAGTTAAATTAAAATCTACGTCATTCATTGGCCACATTTACACAATAGCAGTGCCTCCGAGCGGTTTCTCTCCCTAGAAAATGAAAAAAAATTATTAAACATCAGCATTCTGAGTCATAACTGTCTTAACCACTTAATGTTCAGCAGAACATGTCTTCACCTCAAACTAATGTTGAAACAGGCAGCGCATCCTGTTTCTGTCACCAATGGAGGACTTGAAAGTTATGGGACTTTATTGTTTTTGTTAATCAGAAAGGGTCCCTGAACTCCTTTTAGACTGATGTGACATTTACTGTCTTGTAATGTAGATTTATGGGCGATTCTGCAGATTGATTGTATTATATATTTCCTCCAACCCACTGAACAAATTAAACATTTACATTTGTGGTGTAGCATTAAATCTCACTTTAAAAGTTTTTGAAGCAAACTTTCAACTTTTAGAAAGACATCTGCTGCTCTGATTCAGTTTGGAAATATTTCCAGTTGTAAAACACATAGAGAATCAAGATGTGGGAACTGCATCACTGCTGTGAGGCTAATAACTTTATAAACATCTAACTACAAGCTTTAAACTGGCAGCATCTCTGTTAAGCAACCAAATGCACCTTCCATGTCACATTATTTAAGCCGCAGTAAGAATAATTGTTGCTTATCTGGTTTAAAGAAAGACAATAGACTATCTTTTTAAAAAGTGTGAACACTTTAATCCTTTTTTTATTTTAAAATATTTCAACTTTAAAACTTTTTAAACTTTAACTATTGTAAACTGAGGTCATTTTAATCAACACTGCAGTGCAGTAGGCTAAGCCTCATAAACTTTTATAGAGCGTATAAAAGTTGTGTAATGTTGGGTTTCTTAGGTGTGAAAATGCTAGACTTTCATGCCTGAGTTTCAAAACAGCAACTTAGACAGTTAAATTAAATTAACTTTTAATAGGATTCATATTGTTCAAAAATTAAACTTAATATTATATCAAATAGATCATAAAAACCCAGGTTTCCACTGGGTCCATATTTTACAGTGCTACTTGAAAATTGTTGATACAACATTGCCCAGTTGTTTACTAGCTTTGTTTTTTTTCGGTGTCGCTCCATACCCCTCGCTTAATGAAAGAAAAACCCACAATGGTCACAGAAAGAACTTGAATCTGATAAAGGTAATGATGAATAAAAATTCCATGAAAATGAACAAATGAAAGTCAGGCATTGCTTTTCAAACACGCTTCAACAGAATTACTTTAAAAAATAAACCATTGTGGGCTTTTCTTTGATCAACTGAGGGGTACCAACAATTTTGTCCGCGTGTCAATAGTGAATGTCTTTTGTGCTTTCTTCCAAATATCATCAGCCACAGAAAGCTGGCAAAAGCCCATGTCTTTCAGTGGCAGGGTGGTTGATATGCAGATTATCAGGAAATAAATAAACCCATTAGGGGTCAGTTTTTCCTGTTGTACCTGCTGATAAAGGTAAATATATTTTTCTTATCCTTTGCCAGTGAAAGTACACCTTTCTGGCTCTGCTTGTGAGTCTCTGAAGTTTTTATTAAATAAAACGTCCCCGATGTCTACTTGGTTCTTATTGATTCCAAGCTCTTGACGATGTTATTGTAAGCTACTTTGTGTTGTCAATATATATTGTAGTTAATATCCATATTTGGGCTCCTGTCTTATCATGTGGCTGCCACATCACAATCACTGTCAAGTTTGGAAAGTGGGTTATGACTGTCCTTGCTTCCGCCAGTGAGTCATGTCCTTATCCTGGCTGTGTCTTCTACTATTAAACATTACCCGGACGCTGATTTGGAAGCAGAGTAATGGCCTAAAATAAGTCGGCCACTGCCCACAATAGACTGCCATTAATAAATTGGACTGTCAACATCTATGAAGAAGAAATAAGACCAGCATAGACCGTTACATGAGGTGTCATGTAACCAGTGTCATACCACTTTAATGTTGCAATGATCACGCTTCTTTCATCCCTCTGTCTTCTGTTTTCCAAACGGTCATACCTAATTCCTGCATAGGGTGTTTGACTACGTTTGTGTGCGTGTGTTGTGTATATTTTCCAGCTTGAACCTCGCTTGAATGCAGAATTACACTGGCATTCATTCTGTTTGATTTCCTGTAATTCTATAGCAGCGGGTAAAACTATTTGTGGGGGGCACAGAGCGGCAGAAACATTAGTGGCATAGCAGCAGCAGGACTCTCAAGTTAGCGGCCAGAGCTTCAGTCTAGGATTCAGCGTGGAGTTCTGCCATGGTTTTGTTTGGCTGCCTTTTTCATTTTTAAGTTTTAGTTTAGCATTGCTTTCTGCGTAGGGCAGAGGCTCCTTGAAGAGGATCGATTTGGCTTCAAGGGTCGCCTCTTTGGGTCATCTCTTCAAACCGAACCAATGGCCTGCTAAAAGCTGAGATCAGCCTGCAGAGGAATGTAGCTTGTCACTGGAGCTATTTTGGCAATGCACAGCCACTAATGATTGAGATCACAGAGCAGAGTGCGGAACAGTTGCTTTCTTCCACTTTTTTTTCCTACCAGCAAGTTTGATCATGCACCTCTCACCAGCGCTGCAGGGATTAGAGAGTTAAACAAATGGCACGTCAGCTCCGCTTGCATTTCGCGTCAAGACGAAGTAACACGGACCCCCTCTCTGAAAGCCTCAGCTGCCATGGTGAGGAGAGCAGAGTCGGTGTGTCAGCGCACGGCCCCGCAGAGAATCTGGCGCACAGCTCAGTCCACTTGAAGGTGACTCCTCTGTCACCAGAGTTTGCCAGCAGTCAGAGCTCTTCAGTCTTCATACCCAGGGTTAACTCCGGAGGCAGCAACAAGAAGAGCATTCTGCAAATCTCGCTGCAGCCGTGCGGAAAACCAAGCGGCGAGTTGGAAGGGAGCGCGGAGGATGGAGAGGCCGGCGTTTGTGTCGGTTCTGACGGGGGATCGTGCAACAGCAGCATGGCCAGCGACGCCGGGTACTGCAGCAGCAACAGCATCTTTGAGCCGGAGCTTCCAGAAAAGCACAGGAGCAGCCAGGAGAGGCCCCAGGTCTGCCGCAGGTCCAAGGTCCCGCTGCGGCGGTGCTCCTCCCTGGTCATTATTCCAAGGAGCCCTTGCAGCACGCCGCCTGCGTCTCCCGTAGGATCTGTGGCTCTGTTTGCTCTGCCCCCGTTACGGGGATCTAACCAGCCGTTTCTCCAGGCACCTACCAGTGAATTCCTCCAAGCAGATGAAGAAGTGACGAGTAAAGAGCCCAACATCGCTTCTCTAAGTGGCCAAAATCAGCCAAAAGGAAACTACTCATCCGAGCTTAGGGACTCAAAACACACGGTGCACTTTAACATCCCGCTAGAGGATGAACCAAAATGCAAACTGGAGGACAAGACTGCAGGTATGGAGCAGTCCTCTAATCTTCACTCTAGCAGCGTGATGCTACGCTTTCCCCACCAGAGACCAATGGCATCGGCTAAACGAGCCGCATCTGTGGCTTCGGGCAGTTCACATCTCCCCAATGCTCATTACCCGGCTGGACTCTCTGAAAGACAAGGCGAAGCCCACAAAAAACTTTATCGGAGTACCTCTGCTTGCTTGTTTTCCTCATCTAAGCAACCTGAGAAAAACAGTAGGGTCTGTTCATCAGGGAAGGGTCAAGGGAAACACTGTCATCGTGCCATTCAGAGGAGCTTTTCCCTGGAGGTGCCTTACGCTAACACCGGGATTTCATGTCGCGTTTCAAACCCAAAGCTCAGCAGCCCTCTTTCCCCACATGTACACATTCATTTGTCTCCTTGCTGCCCTGCAAAGGTTCTCGCTTACCCCAACAACTTCAAAAAGAGCCACAAAGGAAACAGGGAGGTGAGTGTTTAGATTCGCTGATGTTTCCTGACTGTAGAAAAACTCATGAAAGTTGTTTTTTTTTAGAGGCATTCTCATAATGGCCCTTTGACAGAGCTCTGTGGATGTGATGACAATGTTGTTAAACTGGTCCAAGCGGATTCCACACGGTTTTGGTCTGACTTGTCACAATGCCTTCCTGACTGCTGCTTTTACATACAGAACCGAAAAACAACACCAGGCTTTTATGAATAGAAACAACAAATGCAGATATATTATTCAAGTGTTAATTTTTTTTACTTTCTCGTTCTGGAGTCTGTGAAACTCAGTGTTACCCTTTATGCTGCTTTTAAGAGTAACTGAGAGCGTCTCTAACTCCAAGTCATGTATTTAACAAGCTCAGTGTGGACAAACATTCGCAGGTGTTCAGTTACATTACAGTAAATCCGTCAGGACATTAGTTTCCAAGAACCGCTGAAATAAGAGAGACCAGCTCCCCTCCGTCTTGGAGGTCTCTTTCACGTCTGTTCAAACTCAACTGCAGAATAATATTCCTTTTTCTCCTCATTAATCTGATAACCCTATGAGCGATCAACGTATTTACCGTGGTTATTTTAAGTGTCGGGGAAACGCGGTGCCCCCTTTGCTGATATAAATAAGGCGGCTCTGAAATATCCCCCCCGACTCCAGATAGTCTGGTGGTTGAAGCACGGCCGGCTCCTCTGGATTCAAATTTAACAGCATGATACGAGAGCAGCCATGCCAGCCAGCCATCTGTGGACACGTGTGTGTGCGTGCGTGTGTGTGTGGGGGCAAAGACTGTTGGCCTTTCCCAGTAAACGATCGGATGGTGTGTTAGCTTCCCTGTGGGTCCCCCCCCACCTCCCACTAACCAGTGTTTGTGAAATATCAGGTGTCGGTCTCCCCCTACATTTAGCAAGCTGTCAAGAAAGAAGGCCTACCTGAGTAATTTGTCTTTTCCTGAAACGTTTTTTGGACTTGCATACTGAATACTGTCTCATTATTACCTCTGATGACTATTAAGGTGACAGTTTGACTTGGTTGGTTAGCAGCACATCACTCCTACCTTTTGTTAAACATCAGTTTGTATTTTGTACGCCTTTACCTGTTCTGAAGATTAAATCACAATTTCTTTAGGTTTATTTTTAGGTATTACTCTTTTGAGAGTTACTCTACGTCAGTGTCTCTATTAAATCATATATTTTCTCCAGTCATGAACAGCCAAAAACCACTAAAATGTTCCATCACACCATTCTTGTATTTTCAAATCAGTTGAATAAGATTCCAAAGAAAGAGCTGGAGAGTTGGTAGATTTCTCTGGTTTCAAGGTAATGAAAGTAATGCTGCGCATTGCAGATCAGCTATCTGAAAGGAGCCTTGTCTCTTTTCCCATTAAAAGAAATGCAAATGGTAAATATTTTCAGACACAAAATCTATAATGCAGCCAATTGCAGACTTGCTGCATAATTACTAATTAACCAGATAAAATAAACTTTTTATACTCTGAGTGTGGAATAAAAATTAGTGCTGCCCTGCCTTGTTGCTGCGCACTGTTTGATATTTTCCTTTCCGTAAGATAAAATAGACTCTCATGAAGATATTAATCAACCTAAGTCAACTTGTTTTTAGAGAAAGCTACTGTCTGAAATGTTTTCTTCAATCTGTGTATCACAGTTATAATAAATGACTAACAGTGCATCACAACTGTAATAATTAGTGTTTGTGTGTTTAGGCTGCAGTATTAATAGTAGTTGGTTTTCTATTTTAAATAGAATCTGTTACTTAATGTTGTAGGTTTTAATTTTTACTCTGGATAATCATGCCATGGTTATAGTGACATCTAACAAATACACAAGAGACAAGAAAAGGGAACAAGAAGTATTTTAAGCTTCAGTTCTCCAATTACAAAATGTCTAAATTAGCTCTTAGTTAAACATTTCTACTTTTTAATATAATAATTCATAGAATAATTATTGTATAACATAGTGTTCATGCAAAAAAGTGGTATAATAGTCACTTTGTTGCAGAGTGAGAGCACCGTTTAGAAAAACATCAAATTCAAATACTTTCCCCTTCAGGTTGCTGTTAAACTCGCTTGCAGCGATGCAACTAGCTGTGAGATTTAAATAAACCTTCAGCTTTGCTCCTCTTATCTGTTTTGCCTTCATAACTACATGTGCTCCCTTGCAAAGTTAATGAACAACCAGATGTGGCTGTGTTACACAACTGAGGTGGAAAACATGACTCAGATCCCATTTCTGCTGCGTATTTTGGACGAATCTTTGTCATAATTTTGAAAACCATCTTTAAGCAATTATAGATCAGTTTACATTGTCTAATCGGCTCTAATCTCATCCTACAAATGAATAATCTCGAGGAATTTAGCTTGTATGGCACTTGGACAGTGGATTTACTGAGGACCTTTTTAGGAGGATATGGTTTTGTTACGTCATTTGGTACAAATTCCTGCAGGAATGTTCTCTAAAGACGTCACACCCCTATTAGGAAAAATGCCCTCCTCAACTCCAACATATTATTTTCCAGCCACCATTCTGGAAAAATGTGACCTTTCCTTCCTATTGGACTTGAACTAATTATGTTTATACTACACATTTTCCATGAGAAAATTAAGGCAGAAGTCAAATGAACAAGTGGATCTCAAACCGTGACACACTTCGGACCATCGCCACACAGTTTAGTTTGGCCGCTCTCATAGCATTTAACTGGGCAGCTCTTTCTCCCACCTGTCAAAGCAGTTTGTCATGGCACATGTAAGACGTATTTCTGAGGATGCAGGTTGCCTCCAGCTTATACGGTTTCTGATCTGGTCCTAATGTCAGCCTGTAAACTGAGCAGCATTTGGTGTCACCTGAATCTTCAGGGATGCCCTGAATGGAAATTTATCTGTCATTATAATTTTAATTTAAGCGCTTGGTATGCATCCAGAGCTTCTGTGTTGTTGTTTTTAAATCTGCTTCACCAGGGAGGCTTCCAAGAAAAGGATATGAAGAGTTAAATGATGGGTAGCAGATGGTAAACACTGTTGCTAGTGACATTGTACTGAATTAGCCAGCAAAGTATTTAGTCCCAGCATGTGTGGCAGATTTGAATGTGCTGACGTCTTTTTTTTTATTATTATTTATTAAAAAATATGAGTTAGCCTGTCACAATAATCAATTGATCACATGATAAATTAAAACAAACTTAATTATTTCCATTGGTATGTTTTATCATTTATCTCTTTCTACCAAAAACTGGATGATAAAAGTCTTCAGTTTGGTGCGTTGGTCTCAACTAGCCCTTATTTTGATTACGAAGACTTCAAAATTAATTTTATTTGTTGTTTTGTTTATTTTGAATATTTAAAATGTCTTCCAGTTCCAGTGTTAAATGTTCATTAGTTTAAAGTTTACTGATCTTTTAGAATTTGCTCCTCCATTATTATTTTGCCATTATTTAAAAATGATCTCAAAACAACAATATTATCGTTTATCACAATAACCTCTGGAACATTTTATCGTCTAGCAAACTTTGTTATTGTGACAGGCCTATATGTGAGACGGTATTATATGTACAAAACAATTAGGACAAAATGTCAGATTATTTATAAAGCATTTTAAAAATGGCTATTAACTACACCGTGTTGTACAGTATCCTTAAAATTACATACTTAAAATGAAATGGTACAAAACAAATACATTCTTCTAATTTAATTTTGTTTGTGTTTTCCAAGAATAACCATGCCAATGATTAATGTAGAGATAGATAAAATAAAATACATGAAACAAAGGATAGATAAAATGCCATAAAAAAATCAATAAAGCAATAAAGTAGAGTAAATAATCTATCTAAAATCTGAAAATGGAAAGCATTCGATGTGTAAAAATTAAAGCAAAAGCAAGGCCGTGGCTTTAATCGGGCCATAAGAGCAGCTTCATTGCTCACTGGTTTTTTTCCAGTCTGTCCATCTTTACTGGAAGGAAAAAAAAGCCACTTCCTCAAAAGCTGCTGCTTTATTGATTGAGTTAAGGTGAGGCTACGTCAGGTTTATAAACTCTGCTCACAGATTACTGCAGTCGTTCTGCGTAATCTGATTTCATTTTATATGTGTTTGAGATTTGTTTTGAGAACATTTCCACCAAATTACACAGAAAAACCTGCTCATTTTTAGTTTATTAGTATAAAATGAACATATAAACAAGTTAAGCAACAGAGTTCCTATGTTTAGAGAAACACAGGCTTTATAATTCATCTTGGGTTCAGGCGATCACCCAGTCAGGACCTTTTTAAGTAGAAGGGTGTGTGAAAGATGTTATTTCTCAAATTGTATAAAATCATAGCTATTTATATATTTAAGTATCCATTAAGTTACCACTTCCTGCCTTCTTGGAAGATGCGTCCACTTCTCAGTATGGAAGCTCATGTTTTAGACCGGACATCCACTATGCTGCTGCTAATTCTCAGGTCAGGACCTTCAGATCCAAAACAGAGTTTCAGACATTTTTGGACAACCACAATGTCCTAAAAATTGACATTTTTAACGTTAGAAACATTAAAAATGTCACTGACTCACCTGTCCATCCTGTAAGATGCTGTAAGTTATGAGGCGTTTATTGACAAGAAAAATATGCAAGTGGTTTCTGCTCCAGGATTCAACGAATGAATGAATTTAAACTGCATGAGGAACAGATTGAGCTCTCTAATACTAGAGTGTAGCGCTTTTCTCTTGGTAAAGCGTTACACAGGCAATTTATCATTTAGCGTACACTGATCCAGTTTCACTGCAAAAACAAAATCTTACCAAGTATATTTGGTCTAGTTTCTGGTGCATATAACTTACTACATTTAAAATAAGACAAAACTAAGTTCTAAGTAATTTTTTATTTTAATAATTCCTGAATATTGTTAAAAAGTACTAGCTTCACTGGCAGATTTTTCACTTAAAATAGGGGGAAATGTCTTGATACAAGTGGGAAAAAAATCTGCCAGTGCAAAAAGTATTGATATTAAGGAACTGACTTAAAACAAACTCCTGCTGAAAAGTTACTCATAAGTTAGTTTTGTTTTTTTCAAGTGTAATATTTCCAATAAAAACAAGACAAAAATACTTGATTTTGTCCTTTTGTTGTGTTTGTGGTGGTTCTTTTCCATTTCAGTAAAATAAGAGCGCAAAACAACTAAAGCTGCAAAACAAAGAAAATGACCTGCTTCCTGTTTTTCAGATTTAAGATCTGCTTGTTAAAACCCAAACAATTGTTGATTTATGCAATGAAATCTATATATTTTATACAGGCAGCACACTAATCCAGAACAAATTCAGCCCATTTAAAAATAATGTTTGTGTGTGATTGTATTTCAGGAAGCGCTTGGTTTCCGTCAATCCTTGTAAACGTAAACATTATGTTCCATATGCTGCTTCAGCCACTGTAAATACTATAAACAACACAATCTAGTAAATTGCAGGGTGTGCCTGAAGAGAGCTGGATTTGAATGACTGGAAATAAACCCGGTCCGAATGGCACGACTCTCAGTCCTGATTAAGCTCTTGAATATTCGTCATTCAATATCCAGTGCGTTAGCGTGCAACTACCGGTTGGAAACGGAAAGTTTCCTGAAAGAAAGGTCACAGTTGTTGAAATGCAATAAACCACACTCCCCTGTAATAAGACGTGCAGCATAAAACTTCAGATAAATGTCTTGTAAGAGATGAGCAAATGCAGTGATGACTAATATGATGCTATACGGCTTTCGTACGAGAGCTTGAAATACTTGAAAATGTTTGAATGACCATTTTGGAAAGCGCTTGATATTCAAACTGCACAGTTTTGTAATGAAGTACAATCCACTTTATTTTGGAAACATTATTTACATTTGAAACCAGATATTGTCGTACACCTCATGAAAAGACACATTTTTTATTATTATTGCCTGGAGTTGAATTAAACTAAGCTTTTTATTGTCAGTTAGAATCACCAAAATGATTTCTATTTTCTAAATGCTAGAAAACTTAGGAGAATTTTTATTTATTTTGCATGTTGTGTTTTTAGCATTCATTTGAACAGGAAGGTCATTTATCTTAACACGATTTGTTTGGCTTGTTTCATTGTCAGTAACGTTTTGATCTGTGTAATTGAAATGAAGGTTGGCTTATATTTTATACGCCAAACAAAGTTACTGAAATTAGATTATTTTTAGTGTTTTGTTCTCAGACCAGTCAGGTGTGAGAGAAAGACATTTCAAAACACAACATTGTTTTAGTTTCCTTTCTCTCTGCTGTAGAATGTAGAATATTATCAAAAGACATTATTACCATTATTATATTATATACTAGTGAGTTGGAACTGTCTTTTTTTTTAGTTCATTTTGAAAAACGTTCATATGAAAGAGTTTGAAAGCTTCCCTTGATGATGCCTGAAAAGTGTTTGAACCCTGATAATGAGACTAAAACAATGTAGTTTTAAAGTCACTTCCTGAGTTTTCGGTAAGATGAACGGGAGCGTCTTCCTCTTCACCTGTTTCTCTCTGTTGGTAATTAAAGGCAGGACGAATCAGGTGTGTCTATTTATGTAAACACCTGTGTGACCTGTCGGGAGGGTTGATTCGGACACGAGGCGGACCCCCGCTGTGCATTGTGCTCCCCTACCAGGCTGCGGGACCGCCAGGCGGTAAACATATCCCGCGTTTAGAGCGGTGACACGGCATCTGGCTTATGCTGCAGTATTTGATCCTGGGCTCTCTTGTAATAACACGGAGCAGTTATTTATTGGGAGCCGATAAACACATTCCTGCTAGATGAAGTGGAGATATATACAGAAATGCATTGGTTGTTCAATAATGAACGATGTTGTGTTTGAGCTACTTCTCCGTTTACTGTAACATGAGACGGCTGCTGAGAGGGAGAAGGATGTTTAGGAAAGTGGCAGAAATCTTTCCAATCAATTGCTGCCTGCCAACTCCATGTATTTGACTGATGTACTTCGAAGTGGTTTCAGCGGGAAGATTTGGAGGACAGTCTCGTTGATGTTTGTTTTGGGGATGAATCTCATGTGTCCCCTTGTCTCTCCTTTTCAGACACGTGATGACTTTCTTGGACAGGTGGACGTTCCTTTAAATCAGATCCCGGTGAGTCCTTGTCTTTAACGAGGTGTAACAACCCCTGTGGCTGGTTTTGTTTCACTTACCCTCCAGATCATAATTGTAAAACCAAGTGAGCAGCATTCACATTCTTCACTGCCAAGTTTTAAGAAAATGCAGCAGGAGCAGAAGACAAAACATAGACTGGAGAAATTACTGAAGACAAGATTTAGACTCAGACAGGCTGATCTAAGTTACAGATTTTAATCACAGAAACTCCAAAACTGAACTAAAATGGTAAAAAAAGAGGATTTTTTTGAGTAGCCCCGCTGTTATGATTTCACTGCAAGCCTCAAAATCTTATGAAGTATTTTTAATCCAAATATCTTAGTACACTTGAAATAAAAAAATAACTTTCAAGTAACTTTCCAGGAAGAAATATGAGCTTGTTTTAAGTTAAAAGTTTCTTAATGCCTTCAAAAGTACTAGTTCAGATTTATACATAGATTTTAACATTTTCAATAATATGAAAATATAATTTTTGATCAATTTACTAATTTTATCTCATGTTTATTCCTTTTGTATTTTGAAGCTCTGGTAGCTTCTTACTGGGTGTTACATTGTTTTTGAGGAATTGTTTTCTCAGTGTTTTTCTTTTTGTTAATTTCATTTGTAAATTATGGCTTCTGCTTGTTCAAATTGATTTTGTAAGAACATCCCCTGGAAGGCGAGCAGCACTTCAGTAACAGTGCAGCCAGGAACATGATGTACGTGTAAAGGATGTGTAATAAATATTATTCACAGAAAAAACAAAATAACTTAAAGTGACTCATAAAACTGCAGAATAAACCACCAGGACAGGGACACCAAGTGTTCACATATCCTTACTCTTCCTGTTTCTTTGGATATTTATTTTTTTAAAGATATGTTTTAACTCTCTCTCAGTCTCACCTGTGTCTCCATGTAAACATAAACGTGTGCCCTTATTCGGCTGTCGGTTCCACTTCGTTTTCTTCAGTTTTGAAAACACGGCCCGCTGTGTTTATGCTGCGTTTCTGCTTATGTTTAATTGTAAATACAAATTAGCCGTCATTATCCGACGCCACCATCATTCCATGCTGCCATGTCTTTAAAAATAATGGTGTTTTAATGCCACGTTAAGCAGCGGGTTAAAGCTTTGCGCTTTATTTTTGTTGCTTTTGTTTCCTTTAGACAGAAAATCCTAACACACAAAGACCATACACATTCAAGGATTTTCTGCTCCACCCACGAAGGTTTGCATTTCATCACACTTTCATTTTGCTTTTGAGCATTTCCCCGTTGACCTTTCTTGGCTTCATCTAAACACGTTTTCTGTTTTTTTTTTTTTTTTTCTTCCCTGGTCAGCCATAAGTCCAGGGTCAAAGGTCATCTGCGTCTCAAAATGACCTACCTGCCGAAGAACCTGGGCTCAGAAGAGGAGACGGCAGATCAGACAGAGGACTCGGATGTAAGCTAGTGCTTCGTTTAGTTTTTCTCTGCAGAGATGCTTCATCTGATTAAATCATCACAAACAGATTAAACTTGAGAGCTTCACAGCCCACTCTT